>NW_009925225.1:91414-126742 GCF_000696875.1 Nestor notabilis | reverse complement strand
ACATAAAATATAATATATAATATTTAAAATATAACATATAACGTATAATACATAAGTAATATACAATATGTAATATGTAATATACAACATATATACTATATATTATGTAATATGCATATATAAAACATAATTTGCAATATATTATAGATATATCTTATTCATTAAAGTCTCCTACACAGGGCTTTTAGTCAAGGAAAAGGAACATCAGCTTTTAGAAGAGAGTAAAGGAATAGATCTTCCCTCACCAGTGCTGATATCCAGTATGCAAACTACTCTGGAGACTCATGTGATATCTAATGCAGGTTCTTCCAAGATTTTGGCAATTCTGCCCTCAGCATAGTAATTCAAGGACAGGCCAGACATTGCCTCCAGATCACTGACCCTCACATTTAGTAGACCATATCATGATGTGGAGGAGAACATCTATTAGCTTAATGTATTTATGACCCCAAAGATTTCTTAAACAAATTATTCTACAAATAAGAACCTTCTTTTGTAGTTATTTCAGAAACATAGGCATGCTGGTTCTCCTAGTGCAGTCTGTTTCTTTAAAAATTCTTTAAAAATTATTTGCCTCAAGCTCCATATTACTTAACATCAGTTTATCATTTGTAGGAAGGTAGCCATGATAAATTCATCCTGTTCTAATTTATATTGCTTTTCTTTAGGAATGGAGAAATGGCGGGAAAAATAAGTTGTAAGACCAGAAGAAGCATCATGTATGTGAGTAGACTTAATAATGAGTGTACAAATATTCTTCATCTCTTCCAGTTTATAATACTTCTCAATGTTCACCAAGTACAGAAAAGGATTGTGAATTTAGATCTAATATTCAATATATCTTCCAGGAGGAAAGATCAGTTTTAAAAATCCTATAATGAAGCTTCAATAAATAAAACAAATATCAATTTTGTCATTGGCAAAAACTAATTCGATCTCAGCTCATCCCCAATAACTGTATTTTATGTCAAGAAATGGTAGCCTGGTCACTTGCTGTAGTCAGATGTCTGCCACTCAGATTATAAAAGCACAGCTGTCTTTCTCATGCAGATGAGATCTTTCGCTAAAATGCCATTTTAACCACATTGTACAGAGACTACAAACAGTAGTAAAAAGAATGTAGGAGAAGGAGAGTTTGAGTATGAATTTGTCTCCTGGTCATCAACAGTTCTCTGGCAGACTTCTGACTCCTGCAGTGTTTGAAGACTCTTTTTTTGTTCTTTTTACTAGTTGTTCCTTACAATCTTTTTTAGCCTGCTGTACTGTGTCTTCATACTTCATCTACCCAATTTTATAAGCCTTTCTATTTTCTACAGTTTGAAAGGTCTTCAGCTTCTGAAAGAATGATGTTTTACTTCTAAGAACCTTCTTTTCTTACTCTTGCTGTTCAGTCCTGCAGCTTCTTTTTGCTCTTTCTCAGTTGACATATTTTGACCTCCTGGTTCTATCATGACATCCTTAATTGTGTCCATATACCTTGCAATATCTCTGTGTTGCAGTCATTGTGTATGTGTAGCTGATAAATATAAACCATAGATATTGCTGGAATTTCAATAAATACAGATTCTTAATAACTAGTAAGGTGGTTAGTTTTTTCATTTGGTTTGGTTCTAGGTGCTCTGTACCAGATAGCTGATCTAACATCAGCATGGCCTGCTCTTTCTTTCCTATTTATTGATCCTGGTGCAACAGCATTGCCTACCAATCATGAAATTTCCAAACCATTTGCTTTTCTACATCTGCTGCCTTTCTTCTCCTCACTTTAAAACATACTGATGACCCTCTTGGTGTTAAGTGCCAGTAGTGTGGCTCAGATACAGTCTGTTCTTTCTGTGCAGACAGAAATTTAATCCAGAAATGTTCTTAATGCCTAAAGAACTGATTTAATGTGACTGAAATGGAACGATACATTCAAAGAATAAACAAGAATAAAGAAAAAGGAGCTATTGATGGATACATACATATAATGATCATAGAAGGCATACTTCCTTAAGTAAAAAACGTTAAAAAAATTAAATTCAGACTCCTATAGATAGTTCAGATAGCCAAGTCTGCCTATTTTTTTTTACTGTCTTCTTTGAGGAAGAAACCCTAGCTATTTTTAAATTTTGTTTCCAGGCTGGGTTGCCAAATGCTATGCTCTCTTACGCAAAAGGAGATGGAACAAGGTATAAAATGCTATAAAATAGTCTAGTTCTGTCTGATTGCCAGTTTTCTTTACAGTTCCCACAGTCATTTTGGGAGGTTTAGTATCATGCTGTTGCATAATATTCTGTATGAAATATACCTGTTCAAAACAGAAAACAAAAACTTTTAACAGACTAATTGCAGAGATATGTGTTCCAACCTGCCTGCAGGCACATAGCACTTGTACACACTGAATTATACAGTTATTGCATGTCTTCATGTGCCTTTCTTACAGTACCTTATGCAGAATTTTTGAATCGTCTTCTAAATAATGGAAATCAAAATAATTCCTTGTGAATAATGTGAATAAGTAATTATAAGACAAGAACATGTGTATTTTATGTTTGAAAAAAATTGACAAATTATTTGTGATTAACCATTGAAAAAGTTTCAGATAAAAGGTGATAATTATTGGTATAATTAATTGATACCATATGAGATTTATCCAGCTGAAATTGGGCCACATTTACAGAAACAATCATTGCTTCACAGAGAACTAGCAAGGAGAATCCTAATCATTCACCATGGGATGAACACAACAGATGAAACTCTTTCACAATATATAAAACATTGAAGTATTCTGTTTGGGTTAACTTTTTAAAAACATAAATAATAATTGCCTGTATTTAAAATTAATTATTTTTCTGTTGTGTTCTGATGAATCTGACTTGTATTATAATCAGCTCTCCAAAATGACACTATGTCTTGGATATTTTCTGCTGGCTTTCACTGTGGAAAATAAACACTAGAAATTAAAAGATGCTTTGGAGTTACTAACATCATTTCATTTTGCAGTTACAGAACAAATGTTGTTTTCATGTTGTACATGATCAGTGACTCAGGTTATGCAATTCTTGATATTCTATTGCATTTTGATGATGTGATAAGTCTCAATATTTGAAGCTCACATGCACTGAAGGCATATTATCAGCCACACTCTTAATACACTCAGAATAGATGGAAATCCCCTATTTTTACAGAAATAAGGTGGGACATTGTAAATATCTGGGCTAGATGCTGAAAGGGAAACATTGCCTCACTAAATCTGTGCGGATTGCAAGTTCTCTGAGTGGAATTACTTCCACTATTCAAATAAAGATTCCTCTAAATACTTTCTGAAACTAAATAAACTTTACTTAAGAAAGGGAAAAATTGTTTCATTTTGCCATTGAGAACTCAGGCATAAAGAATAATGTTTGCAATACTTTAAATAACTTCACACAAACTGGTTATGAACTGTCAACTTAGACACAATAGATTTCATTCTTCTGTGTGTGTAGTCTCATATTTGCTCAAAAAAGATTTGCTTACAAAATTTATTCGTAAGAGTACAGTAGAGATTTTAATAGAAAAAATGTGATGGTTTAAAATATTCATCTAGAGTTTATTGAGACATCATGGCTGGTAGCATTTTTAATCTCTGACTCTGTAGACCTGATAGGTGCCAGTTTGTGAAGGCATGGCAGCGAAAAAGCTGCAATATGTAGAATGACTTTTCTCCTTGTGCATGGAGGCATGCACGCGTCATATTCTGCCTCTCCTTACTCCTCCCTTAATATTGAGCTATGAAGGAAAAGTTCAAGATGTCTACGGAAGGCAAAGAGAAATGTCTTTATATGATTTTTAGTTGCTGAGACAATCCTCCTGGCATATAGTACCTTGAAGAACAATCTACACACTGACAGTCTTATGAGTTGAGAAAGCATTGATCACTTAGATCCAATGTGATTTACAAAGAAAACAAAGGTTTATAAAGGAAACAAGAGGAAAAAAATACCTGAGGAGTATTATTTTGCATAGGGGGAAAATCATTACGGAACATCTGTGTTGTTACTAGCTTTCTTTTTGCTTCTGTTCTATGGTAGCAAATTTGTTGTGAGCTTGCTGTTGAGCTAGAAATAAGAACTCCAAGCAGCTTTTTATTGTTCTGATATCCAGAGCAGAGCATAGGAGTCTGAGCATCTATAGATATAACACAATGAACTCTGGAATTAATCTGTCAAGGCTTTGACTTCACTGTGTCATTTAGCCAATGGCTCAAGCCAGACATCTGAGTAGCTTGATGGAACCTTTCCCAGAAGCAGAGTCAATAAATGGTGATTGGGAATTAGGGGCTGTCGACCAGTCATATTTTACTGTAAGGAATAAGCTTTTTTTCTCCCCTTATTCATATTTGTGTCTGTTATTCACTGGAGCTACAGCCTTTGGGTATGAGTCAGAAGTTCAAGAATGGCTTTCACATGTATGTGTATATCAGCAGCAAACAAAAGGAAAAAGAAAAATTAAAGCATTTCTGAAAAAGAGGTAAAAGCCAAATACTAAAAGTGAAAATGGAGGAAATGCATACTTTTTAGTATGAACAAAGTCCAGAAGAGGGATAAAATCACATTTTGGTGAAATCTAATCATGAAGATAAGAGCTGTGGTTTGAAGCAATTTTCCACAAAATTACATTAGGAAAGTCACATACTTTTTCACAAATAGATAATAAACACAATTTATTTATTCATTTGACATCTGTGCTGGCTAAAGTACATCCACTAGTTTAAAAGGAAGTGGCAATTTGGTGCAATTCCATTCTGGAATGTCTTCAAAAAGTTCAAGGAAGTTAAAGTTCACTTATTTGCTGTGGAATTTCAACAAAACCAGAGAACCCACTTCTGTTATAAAACTGTCCTTATTAATATTAATCATTGCTGTTTTGGAAAATAACAGTAAATACATCAGTAATACAAAATGTGATTTTAAAGAAGTAGTTCTGTCCACATGCTCTGCAGTGAACACAACCTGACTGCAGGATGACTTCCCTAAAGGTAAATTGCAACTGGCATAGGCAAAATGAAACCAGCTCATGATACTTTTAGTACTGTGACTATGCTGGTGCATAACTTATTGCTAATCTTACTAAAACCACAAGGTGAGAGCTGGAGTATAAGCTCATGAGATCTCTTGGAGTGCAAATAGTACTCACACCAGCTAGCTGAAAGATATTTTGTGTGACTAGCCAGCATACCTTAAAAATTACAAGATAGACCCTCTATATTTCTGTAGAGTATGAATTTGAATATAAACCACAGAGCTTTACATAATGTTGCCACACTTCCCATTTCTCTTCTGCATGTACTCTAGTATTCATTACACACTGCCTAAAATTTCGACATCTAATCTAAACTCAAATCACACATGCTTCAGCAGATAAAGGCTGATACCTTGAGAAGGCAATTTCTGTATCTGAATGAATTGCTACGTCAATGAGCCTCATTACTCTATAGAATTCATGTATGCTGCAAAGTGAGACTATATCAAAGAGTGAGCTCAAGCCCTAGGAAGTCCTTAACCTCTTTTCATCTGTGTTACCGAATGCAATATCCCTCAGCTTAGTCACACTGGCTAAATGGGTTTACAGGAATCCAAGCATGGGCTGCCTGAGTTGATGATCTGGCAATAACAGTTTAGGCAGCAGCATCTTTGCAAGGAGTTGATGGTACATGCAGGGATCACTGTGATGCAATTAAATACACTTTGGCTTCATGCCTGGGGACAGCATGAACCTCAGTTACTCCTCCTTGTAGGACCCATGACCAAAGCCTTGAATTCACACAAGATGTGGACTCAAATGTCAGTTCAGAGTCAAGCAGAATTAATGTAACCTAAGCAACATCCAGGGTGGGATTTGTTTCATCCAGCATTACATGTCTAAAGAGTAGGTTTTGGATTAAGTGTGTGCCTGAAATGACAGGCTGAGTTTAGTTTCTCTATAGGCTCCAGGGTGATATTGACTGCATCTCTGATGATCATAATGGCAGCCCACACCTGTAGAATCTATTCTTTTTGGAACTTTAGCTATTTTATAATTGTGGGAACTTCTTATAACCTAGTTTTTCAACTTTGGGAAAATAACAAAAAAAAGCTCTGAGGCTTCCAATATACAAGTAAAACTTGTTTGCATACTTAAGTCATTTAATTTGACCCACATGGAAAAAGCTCAAATATCCTATCCTTGCTTTCCCTCAGCTCTGGTTATCACCCAGAAGAATAATCACAAATGCTGCTAGTAGCCTTTAAAATTCTTCAGAAAAATATGAATATGCAACACATCACTGACTGCCAATCTTTGTGTTCTTATAAGGATACAAAAAACTATAATAAGGCTGATCTAGAGAGATGTCTACAACTGCAGAAATCAAAGCAATGTTTCAGCTGTGGTTTTACTATAAGTATTCTGCCCCAGATTTGTTCTCTTTTAAAATCAGATTTTAGTAGCATGGAAATATATCCGTATTTGCAGAAATTTTGTTCTAATATCTTGGAATTATATGAATTATGCATGAGGAATTGTATGAAGAATGCTACAAGTACAAAATCAGATTAGTGAAGGTTGCTCCACACTTTCTTATCTTTCATCAACCTAAACCAGATGTGCATTATTTGAATATTTGGAAAACAATTAACTTTTTTATGTTCTGATGTTTTGTGGACTTTTTTTCTGAAGTACATGTTTATATGTGTTTAGGAAAGCAGACTTATTTTATATATATGCTTTATATATCAGACAATAATTTGCAAACTAACAGAAAATTCAGTCTTTATTAGAAAATTAGTTCCTCACCAATTAAAATTTCCCAAGTACTATTTCTCTGTAACCAAAGTTAAAAAAAAAAAACAAAAACAAAAAAAATGAAAAAAACCCAAACCAACAACAACAAAAAAAAACAACACAAAAAACCCCTAAAAAAACCCCAAACCCAAGAAAAAAAAAGTGCATTTTAAAATAAACACATTCTGAAGCAAAATGTTTAGAAGAATACTCTATGGGACAAACATTTTCCTTTTGCAAATTCAACATGGTGTTTTCAAGTATTCAGTCAAAACAGAATCCTGAACACCATAGTTTTAAACCAAACATTAAAGGTTTTTCTGAAAGGATCTAAAGGAGATATACTGACAACTGAAAAATATTTCACTTAGTTTTAAAACATGGTGTCACCAGAATGATTTTGTTGTTGGTGCTGAAAAATGCCAGTTTTGTTGGAATAACACTCTTAAGAGAAAACTTAGACAAAAAAAAAAAAAAGAAAAAATCCAAAAAAAGTTGAAAAGGATGTTTATATGTTTTAGGCTGAGCAATATTTAACAATATTTGCCTTAGGGAGAAATATGTACATTTCAGAAACTGTAGAAGTTCTGTGACTTTTAAAAGTTAATGTAAGAAAAAGACATTAAAACTTTAGGCATAAATTCTCCTTCACAGTCATGAACTGCTTCATAGTGATGTTATTTTGTTCTCCTTTCAGGCCTAATATTTTGGTGTGATATGCATACAGACATAGTAGAACGCTGCAGTTGAAACCTATCGTGAAGCTCTGAGAATAAAATTTTGTCTAGAATCTGCTGCTTTATTCTCCTGTTAAATGTCTAGTAAACTCTCACTCTCTTTTAAAATAGACATTGTTTCAAATGCATTCACCGTAAGAATGAACTTATCTTATGTAACTGTTGGCTTGGCCTCTACCATGTTGAAAACAAAATACCCCATCTTTTCTTGGCAGAACTAGTGTTTATCTAGGCATAGACCCAAAACTGTACTTTGCTAGGGTTGGTTTTTCCTCTTTTCATTTTAAAGCAGTGTTAAATCAGTAGCTATAATTATTGTACTTACAGATGAGCACAGAAGTTCTTCAATAATAATAATAATAATAATCATCTTTAGAAAAATCAGAGTAGCATTAGGACTTTTACTAAGGAAAGACAAAAGTAATGGAGAATCTGTAGACCTGGGCACAACAACATATTTCAGTGTTTAGTTAACCAAACCAAACCAAAAACCCCAAAACAAAAGAAGAGGGACCTGGACAAGCTTGAGGAGTGGGCCTGTGTGAACTTCATGAGGTTCAACAAGACCATATGCAAGGTCCTGCACCTGGGTCAGGGTATCAATACATGCTGGGGGATGAAAGGATTGAGAGCAGCCCTGCAGAGAAGGACTTGGGGTACTGGTGGTGGATGAAAAGCTGGACATGAGCTGGCAGTGTGCGCTCACAGCCCAGAAAGCCAGTCACATCCTGGGCTGCATTAAAAGGAATATGGCCATCAGGTCAAGGGAGGTGATTCTGCCCCTCTACTTTGCTCTTGTGAAACCACACCTGGAGGACTGCGTTCAGCGCTGGAGCCCCTACCACAAAAAAGACAAGAATCTGTTGGAGAGGTTCCAGAGGAGAGACACAAAAATAATCAGAGGGATGGAGCACTTCTCCTCTAAGGAAAGGCTAAGAAAGTTGGGCTTGTTCAGCTGAAGAAGAGAAGGCTCTGGTGAGACCTTATTGCTGCAATTCAAATACTTCAGAGGGGCTTGTAAGAAATATGGAGACAAACTTTTCTGGAGGGCCTGCTGCTGTAGGATATGGCATAATAGTTTTAAACTAAAAGAGAATAGACTTAGGGTAGATAGAAGGAACAATTTATTTTACAGTGAGGGTAGTGAAAGACTGGAACAGGCTGCCCAGAGAGCTGGTAGGTACCACATTCTTAGAAAAATCCAACGGATGAACAACTTGAGCTAGTTGAAGATAACCTTGCTCATTGCAGGGGATTGGACTAGATGATCTTTAAAGGTCCCTTTCAACCCAAGCTGTTCTACAATTCTATGATTCTAAGTCTAGAAAACTAACTGGTAAATTAACTGAAGTACATTAATTCACTCAAAACCTGAATGTTAAACATATATTGTGTAGTTCATGTATTGCATATTTAAAAAAAACTATGGAAAATTTCATCTATTCAGAGTAAAATGTCATTAAATACACTTTCTAACTGAATAGAAATATTGCTGTTTATGCACCCTGTCAAGCCAGCTTGCTTTTGACTAATGATTTATCTCAACAGCATTACAGAAGATAGTAGTATCAGAAGATAATCAGTGAATAATTGCTAAAATAGTGAATAATGGATCTAAAAATGCAGCAAACTGTTTGCACACATTTCATCAACCGAAAGACCTAAACACATCTAACACATTTTTTAATGTATTCTTTACTCTCTAATTACCATCAGATATGTGTGGAGAACCAAGTAGAAATAAATGTCTAAATATGGCATGCAAATGAGAACGTATAAACTGTTAACTTCAGTGCCATCTGTCACAAAATAAAGCTACTAGCAGCAGCCATAAATGTAGTGCTTTATATCTGGAACCAGGCAGAAGCAGAATTCATGTGATAATATAAAAATGGAGAAATAATTCAAATATCCATTAAGAAAAGAGGAAAAATACTTAAAAAGACGTAGTAGATCATATTGAACAGATAAAGCATGAGACATGGTGCTGCACACTGAAAATGTACAACACAAAAATGTACCTGATGACAACACAGAAAACAGAAAATTCAGTAAGCTTTTAAATTATATATGAATCTGAAAATTATAAACAAAGAACTGCTGTATTGAGACATCCCCTCTACTAAACCAGATTCTGTTCACACACCTGAAGGATTCTGTTGATGAACGTGTTCTGCACATGAAGATGTATTAACTTTAAAATTACATATTTTTTTCTGAAGATTCTATTGAAATTATATATTATTCTGCAAAAAGGACTACAACTTCCCTGTGTCACAAAGTGATAGCAGTGGGAGACATTAACATCTCAAAAGTGCATGTCACATTTCAGAAAGACGTAGTATTCCTGCCTTATGTCTCTTCTGAGGAGACCACCATGATTCTATTCCACAAGCTCAGGTTTTGGTTTTGCTGAAAATAGCTGTCAAATGACAAAGTTGCAGTCAGCACTCAATAAACTTAGCACTGCAAGCCTGATGGAAATCCAGAGAAGCTGATGAGATTTTTTTTCTACTGACTTTAAAGGACTGGGATTACACAGAAGACAGATTTCACTGACTCTACTTAAAAGCTTTGGTAGTGTTGTGATAAAAGGATCCTACAACAGCTCTAGTCAGATAACCTGGCTGTTGTTGCTGATGATTTAGAGTGCCACAATGACCATCTCCACTCTACTCTCCCAAGCTGGGTGACTGTATGTTTGGCCACTCTTTAACCTGCTTCTGAAATGTACTAGGGCTGCCTATCAGGTTGGAGATTCAGTTAGCCTATACCCTGACAGCACCAATCAGCAGCAACTGAGGAAGAGGATGAAAGACCCCATCTTTCCTCTCCCTCTTCTCCACTCTCCATTTCTCCACCCTCAATCAGGAGAAGCAAGGGGCAGAAGGATGGAAGCTGTCAACCTATCACGATTCAATACAAATCCCGTAGTCATACAAGATTCAAGATCTGCAAAACATTCACATGGGTACAGAAAACTAACTAACCTGGACAGATTCACAGGAATCTGCATTACCACTGAGTAAAAACCTTGGTGGCTTTTACCAATATTTTCCATTGCAGACTGAAACCATTAACGATGCAGGTGGGTTGGAGCTAAATGATCTTAAGGTCCTTTCCAACCCTAACTATTCTATGATTCTATGCATATGAACACCTGAAAAACAGAAAGTGATTCTGAGACTTCCAGCTGTGTATTGCATTAGGGCTTTTTACAGTTACTCATTTTCTAGTTGCCAATTTAAAATGATCTGATTATTACATTTTTCTCAAAATAAGGATCAAGTTCTTTGATGATTTAGAAAATTTTGTGATGATGGAGAGATCACCCTGCTGGGGCTGCATTGTGCTTTCTTCACTAAGGCCTTCATCCATTTTCATCCACACTAGACACTTCTGGTCAGAGCCTTCACTCAGTAGCTACTAAACCTCTATGGGAAGTCTGTGAGCCTCCATGGAGGTACATGTGAAGAGCTAATATGAGGTGGGGAGACTGGCACAGTTGAAGGGAAAAAGTTAAAGCAGGAAAGCTGGGACAGGGAGGTGGGAAAGAGAGTGCCAGGATGTCTCTGCTTGAGGAGAGCAAGCCTGGAATCAGGAGTCAGAAATGGAAAGGTGTAAGGACAAATGTGCTAAACAGAGTAGAAACTAAAATTTCAAAGCAATATTTTTTTTTATTTTATTATGATTATTATGATTATAAACTCAAATTAACAATCCTAAGCTGACCATAAGTCATTTTAAATATCACACTAGGTCACCTTATTTCACTCTGTCCTTTAATGCTGGAATATGAATACTTAATAGGAGACAGTGATTTTCTTTTAGTCTTGTAAAAGAAAGGGGGGTTAAAAACAGGGACTAAAATAACACTACTCATATTTTCCTACCTGACATAAAGATAAAATGTATCTTAAGAAAAAGTAGGAAACACTGTCCAGTGTCTGCAAGCTTGCCGCAGCATGGTTTTATCCTGTTGTTGACTCACTCTCTGACTGTAACCACTGCCAGGGTGGTGAAAACTGTTGTAAGACTTCTGTTTAATAACACAGAAAACAAACTTTAACGTCGGTATTATGAAGATATATTTGCTACGTATGTCAAAAGCAAGTTTTCTAGATGAATATAAAGGAAGTATTTTTTTTAAGACATGCAATTATATAATTTATTATATCTGTACACTGTATTTATAATAACATCCACAACTAAGATTGCTTGCTTGCTTGCTTGCTTCATTCCATCCTTTTTGTGTCTATCTCTTTATCTGTCTATTTACCTTCATATGCAAGAAGTCAGGCTGGATGATTCAGTTTCTCCTTTTGCTTTATAGATTATATCAGGATTTTGTCACCTCGCTGTAATACAAGTTATATGGCTCCACAACCTACTCTGTGGGATGTTTCTTTGTGTTTGCAAGGTCATTCTTCATGTACAAGTTTATCTGCATCTGAGTCCAACATGTTTGATTTAGTAAGCTTAATGCCACTGCTAGTCTACAATGGCTTGGATAGGATTCCATATATTAAAGAAAAGCATATGGAAGAGTCTGTGTAAGAGATTAAGTAATTTCAATGGGTAAATTAACTCTTGCTGCTTGCTGCTCTCTCAGCATGTTTTAAGATGCTTGTATCAATGAGTTCAAAGATCATGGGGGAAACTGTGTCTTTCACATCTTGTGAAAGAAAAGAAAATAGAAAGATCTGAGGCAGCTTTCTTTTACCACCCAAACACACATCCATACAAAGACAGAAAGAAACACTGTGACATCCATAAAAGCATCTCTTCTGCCCTAAAATCTGAACAGCTGTCTTTGGCAATTCTCGATGCTGACATAGTTTCTTTGTTAAAAACTGTGCTCAAGATTCTTGTGCTTGTCTTGCAATACTTGAAATCATTAAGCCTTATAGACTTTAGAACTTCATAAACTGTGCTTATATAGCTAAGCAAGCATTTATGACTTATTTGATTAATAGATTTTGTTTATTCATCTTGGTTTATATGTTTTTTTATTATAATATATCCATTTTATGTTTAGTCATCACTATTCTACATTTTGCTTGAATGAAAGAAGTTTAAGTCTTGTTAAGATCTTGTACTAAATGATTGATTTGACTAGGAGTTCTGGAGCCTTAAACAGGACTTGAGGCACTTTAGTTTTGATTCTGATCAAAGTACGAAGAGCTCTAAGCATTTTAGCACCATATTCAACTTAAAACTTACCAGAATCCAGAAAATAAGTTGCTACAGTGCAATGCAGCTTGAGGAATGAGTCTTAACCTATGTTTTGTTCAGTGGGATTTTTCTGGGAGATGGAAAATTGATATTGGAATGGATGAAGCAAAAAAAAAAAGAAATGAAGGTGAATAGCCAAACTTCTTGAAGACTTGTTTAGCACGCCCATTTTCTACAACAGTTGTATTTTAAAAGGATGTTAGTCTTATTTAATAATACAGATGGAAACATCCGCTCTCAGTAGGTGGTTCCCACCTGCACCACAACAGAAGAGGTCCCTGCAGTAACAAAAGTTCAGGAGCATTTAGCGTGCAACAGCCCCTCTCCATTAGAAGGAATGGAGCTCTTCAGATTGCCCTAATTACATCTCAAGTGCTGTTCATGGAACCTAAGTACTTAACTAATTTTCAGGTACAATTCCAGGACCAGCAGTTAAAATGTTAGTCATGAAACTGCATAACACTTAGGACCTATCTATGTTTTTCATTGGGATTAACCCTTCTCTGCCACAAGACAGGAAAATTAGGTTTTCCTCATTAGATTAACCTTTGAAAAGATACCTACTGTGCTGAAAGAGCACAGTTGGAAGTAATAGCATCTGCAGTGATGTTCTGTATATGAAAATGGGTAATATAACCCCCATTTTCAAGCAGGGGAACATGGAAGATCCGGGGAACTATAGACCAGTCTCACCTTTGTGCTCGGCAAAATCTTGGTGCAGATTCTTCTGGAAAGCATGCTAAGGCACATGAAAAACAACGAGGTGGTTGGTGACAGCCAGCATGGTTTCACTAAGGGGAAATCCTGCCTGACTGATTTGGTGACCTTCTGTGATGGGGCTACGGAACTGATGGACAGGGGCAGAACAGAGTTGGGACCTGTCTTGTTCAACATCTTTGTCGGTGACATCGAGAGTGGGATTGAGCACATCCTCGGCAAGTTTGCTGACGGCACCAAGCTGTGTGGCTCGGTTGATACGCTGCAGGAAAGGGATACCATCCAGAGGGACCTGGACACGCTTGTGAGGTGGGCTGATGCCAACAGGGGCCTACCCCTGGTTTGACACAGCCCCATGCACAGCTACTGGCTAGGCAGAGAAGAGATTGAGAGCAGCCCTGAGGAGGAGGACTTGGGGGGGTGGTTGATGAGAAACTTGACATGAGCCAGCTTCAGTGTGCACTTGCAGCCCAGAAAGCCAACCGTATCCTGGGCTGCATCAAAAGCAGCTTGACCAGCAGGTCAAAGGAGGTGATCCTGCCCCTCTACTCTGCTCTCGTGAGGCCTCATTTGGAGTATTGTGTACAGTTTTGGTGTCCTCAATATAAAAAGGACATGGAGCTGTTGGAGCAAGTCCAGAGGAGGGCCACAAGGATGGTAAGAGGGCTGGAGCACCTCCTATATGAAGATAGGCTGAGAAAGTTGGGGCTGTTCAGCCTGGAGAAGAGAAGTCTGCGTGGAGACCTCATAGCAGCCTTCCAGTATCTGAAGGGGGCCTACAAGGATGCTGGGAAGGGACTCTTCATTAGGGACTGTAGCGATAGGACAATAGGTAACTTAAACTCAAACTTAAACAGGGAAAGTTTAGATTAGATATAAGGAAGAAGTTCTTTACTGTGAGGGTGGTGAGGCACTGGAATCGGGGGCCCAAGGAAGCTGTGAATGCTCCAACCCTGGTGGTGTTCAAGGACAGATTGGACAGAGCCTTGGGTGACACAGTTTAGTGTGAGGTGTCCCTGCTCATGGCAGGGGGGTTGGAACTAGAGGATCTTAAGGTCCAACCCTAACTATTCTATGATTCTATGATTCTATAGTGTACACAAGGTGGGTGAGACATATATTGTCTACTGATTATGAACATCATTAATTTATCAGTGGGAAATCCTTCTGACAACATTTGTCACTTTTACTAAGGAACAAGTGCATCCTCCCAGTTCTGTCTCGTATGAAAAACTTTATTTAAGAGCACACAGCTATAGGCAAAAGCATAACAGGAACTATGGAGCAATCACACGAAATTTATATTAAAAAATAGATCAAGATCACATCAATACTTGTATCAGAAGTAGCTTATATCCCATTTGAATAATGGTTTATTTTTATACACCTATTTAGATTTTGTCTTGAGAATAATTCTGCCCTTACAAGTTACTTTAACTAAAATACCATACACCAATGAACCTCAAATTCAAGGCAAAGAAACAGTAGAAGTTAGCAAAAAGCAGCCAAAATAAAAAAATAGAAAAATAAAAAATAATTAAAAAACCAAACAAACAAAAAAGGCAAAGCAGTGTTGTAGCTGATTAACTAAGAAGTTTTAGCACATGTTCAAACTGGAAAGCTCAGATGAAATAACTCTATTATAATTCTGTCACTTGCTGGGTATAAACTCAAAGCAGATTACATGTTACAATTATAGTTCCTGATGAGGACTTAACTCCTTCAGTGTAAACACATGACTTCATTTTCACTGCAAATCAGTGTCTTTTTGTTCTCCTTTCTATTTATTACTTTATAGTTCAGAAGCATCAAATCATCTATCTGAGCAGTTTCCAACTTGAATCCCAGAGCAGAAGAATGATTTATACCAGAACCTCATGTATCACCAGTACTGTACTTTTTCTCCAGAATTTTGTCATATCCTGTTTTGCATATCTTGAGTATAAATGTATTTTCCACAGGGGCAGGATATGGTTTGTTTTGATCCCCATCTGAAAAACGCTCACAAGCCAAATGATGAAAAACAGACTCAAACTTCTTTCTCTGCAGAATTTGATAAATTATTCTAATATGCAGAAATCATATGGAAGAGGTAGGGATAGTTCTGAACTGGAGTGCTACTACCTCTTTCTATTTGGAAAAAATGGATCTAAGTTTTGCAATGCGTTCCTATTTCTGCTTAAAAGCATGATTTGAAAATGCCTTTTTGCATAGTATAGCTAGATGAAGAGTTTCCTCTTACTGCTTTGGAAGGAATTGTTCATAACATGCTTATCCCTCATTAAAAAAGGTTTTTCACTGATTATTATTTTCCACTACCTTCCCACACCCATAGGATGGAATATCTCTCCAATTTTAAATTTAGTTTCTTTATCTGCAGACCCTGCAGAGTCAAGTTTCCCATTCCCAATCCACAAAGAATTTGCTGATGTAGCCACTGTACTCTGCATCCCTGGGCACCTAGAGTAAGTCTCTTGGGGAACAGTGTATTTTTCTGCAGAATTAGACATCTGTACCAAGAAGCCAGCGAAACATAGAGGGATCATACACACCAAGGTCACCTCCTGACACATTGTTGTCAGCCCATGATCAGAATCCGGACTCAGGAGTCAGGACTGCCTGAGCACAGCACCTCACTGTATGGGTTAGGTCTCTGCTTACTGCTGACTGCTCTTCCTAAACCAAGGTGACGTGGGATAGTCTGAGTAATACCGCTGCTCTGGTTCTGAGCTAAGTCTGCCGGGACTAAGCTCAGCTCTTTCTGTACTGTACCCACACTGCAGTGAAGTCTTAATTTTGCATGGGCTGGCAGAGGCTCATCAAAGCTCAGTAGAGTTGTTTCAGAGCTGCACTGCATTTGGCTATACTGCTTTTGGGATTCAGTGGCAATGTAGCTGCATGAAAAAGCCATTAGGCCTGTGATGATCAATCTTGATAGACTCTGGCTAGCCGTCATGTGCATAAGGCATAGATAATCTGGAAGCAAAATACACTGCCCACAGGCAGTGGACACCAGATGTATCAAGTTCCACGGTCTTTCGAAAATTAGCTTCTGATGTGCGTCTAAATCCAAGCTAGATTTCAAAACTCTTCTGTGAATCAGCGCACAAATACTTTTATCTCCCCTTCTATTCTGGCCACTTACTCGTCCAGGAGTGGCAATGCCCCAGGATGCAGAGAAGGAAGGAATGTAGTGCAATTCAGATAGAGACTTAGAGGATCAGGATTCAGTTCTGAGCTATAATATAGCATATAAGGGTATATAAAGATCTCAGCTCCCCTCTTTGTCCATAATCCATATAAAAATTAAGACCAAAAGATTACACAACCTTGTTTTTTAAATTATAACTGCATGTTGATACGCAGCTTTTAGAGATGCTTGGAAAGGGAGAAAAATTGAATTTGTCACTTTAGTGAAACGGTGATTTTTTTTTTCATCTGTCAAGTGTCTGCAACCAAACTGTTACTGGCACAATAACCTGTGGTGAATATTTCTTCTGCATGCTTTCATAACACACTATGCAAGTCGCATGTCAGTTCTCAGTGTCCTACTTTAAGTTTGAGATCCTCCTCTTAGACAGTTCATCTGCCAGGATTAAATATGTTTTGTCAGTCCTGGCCTGGAACTGAAGTTTTCTCTCTCCCAAGTGTAGCTGCTTTATAGCATCTTCTCCCTGATTATGCAGTATAGCTCCACCAAAGATAATTTTTTTCTTTCTTTCAAGGAAGCTGCACCTCTGTAGCAATGTTTTTCAGAACGTAGTGGGAGATGAAGGTATAATGAGGGGAGATGAGAGAAGAATAAAGGAAGAATTAATTTTTTTTTGTTGCTCCATGTCTTCAGCAAAGTATGGCAACACTTATTTTTTAATGGTTCACAGGCAGTATTATTTGACCATATAAGGCTTTAAGGAATTGAGACATGAGTCAACACACAGTAACCAAGTCAACACTGAAACACAGTGCCTGCAATTCGCCAAACAGTGCGGTTGCTTTGACACAGCTCTATGTCATAACAGAGCACGTACCAGGCCGCAGCTCAGCTGGCTGTGCAGATTTCTGGGTGAAGAGTTTCAGGAAATAGCTTTAAAAAATATCTAAGCAACTAAATACTTAGATTATCTAATAATTTGATGTAAAGCCTGAAGAAGTGATTTGCAAATTACACTGGATCTCAGTTACCTATGAATAAATATGTAAATAGTATCAGACAAAATATTAATGTATATGAACAATAACCATGGGTTTGTTTTTCTGGTTTTACCCTCCAGAAAACAATTTAATAAAAACTAATGTTTTAATCCCTGATTTCTCTGTGAAATACTCAACATATTCTTCATTAAACCGTAATCCTGTCTGTGATATTCAGTACTTCCAGAAGATGTTATTAAACTTAGTTTCAACAATGCAGGCATCATATTTGGACTCTTCATTAAGGACTGTACTGATAGGACAAGGCGTAATGGCTTCAAACTTAAACAGGGGAAGTTTAGTTTAGATGTAAGGAAGAAGTTCTTTACTATGAGGGTGGTGAGGCACTGGGATGGATTGCCCAAGGAAGTTGTGAATGCTCCATCCCTGGCAGTGTTCAAGGCCAGGCTGGATGGAGTCTTGGGTGACATGGTTTAGTGCAAGGTGTCCCTGCTCATGGCACGGGGGTTGGAACTAGATGACCTTAAGGTCCTTTTCAATCCTAACTATTCTATGATTCTATTCTATGACTCTATATTTAGTGATTACAAACAGTGAACAGTGCTTTTCAACTGTGAATCCTATCATTCTATGAATCCTCAGTAGTTACCACGTGTTTTTGCTCTTTAACTGCTGAACATTGCACAGGCTAAAAAATTTTACTGTAGGATCTAATCCAACATCTCTTGCCATTAATGGAAAAATATTCCTTGAAAGTATTTTTCCCTTTTTTGACATTTCTTGCAATGTTGTGAATGTGAAAGGATAAAAACAGAACACAAGTACGAATTACTGTTGTAATCGAATATTATCTTTGACTATACTGTAATTTATAACTTAATCTTAGGATTGTTTGAATAAAATTTCGATATTGTTAGATGAAGTAACAATACATTTTGATATAGCAACGTGTCTGCAAGTAATTTGTAATTCTAAAGTATTATCTAAAGAATTTAATCTTGCAGAACAGTAAATATAGCATTACTTGACTTGTCTAAAAAATAAATTGAGTTTCAATATTCCTCCTGAGTGAAGGAGGTAACTTCATCTTGTAGTTAAAAAGTAAGCAGAAATTACAAGAAAAAAAATGAAACACATCCCATGCTTTCAGCCATACTTCTCAGCAATGCTATTTAAGATAAACTCCTGAGCAATATCGTGTAATGTCTGTGATGCCCTTATTACGGTGGAAAGTATAATATGGTTAACTGAGGGGTGGGGGAGTGATTAGGAGGCCAACTTGCTGTTTGGCAAAGAGCTGCTAGAAAAGCAGTAATTGCACATGAATAGTAAATAAAAAACATAATCACAGTATTCATCTCCTGAAAAAGTATTACTAGGCACAGATAAGTTCAGTGTCTTTTGACAACAATTTAAAGCTTATTTTTGCTTGCTGTGACTAATAATCTGCCTTTTTTGTTTTATTTTTATTTTAAAAATATGTATCAAAACATCTTTCTTTTTTTTTTTCTTCCCCCTTTTGTCCCTACTTATACATTCACAGAATCATAGAATGGTTAGTTTTAGAAGGGATCTTAAAGACCACCTAGTTCCAATCCCCCTGCCATGGCAAGGACACCTTCCAGTTGAGCAGGTTGAGCAAAGCCCCACCCAGCCTGGCCTTGAATACTTATAGGGATGGGGCATTCTTATGTTTTCATATATTCTTATGTTTGGTTTTTTTGCTACACAACAGCACTTCTTGTCCAGGACTTTTTTACTTGATGTATACCACCAACTTCACAGGATAAACAAAACCCAAGCACTCAGTGTATGCTGGTCAGGCCTCAGCTGGGGGTAAGCTGGTTTATAATAAGATTTGCTACAAGTTCAACTTAGGAAATGTTCAAAGAAAAATCAGCACTAATGATTTTCAGGCTGAAGCTGATTAATACCTGTTGTGGTTTAACCCCAGCCAGGAACTAAGGACCACACAGCTGCTGTCTCACTCCCTGTCTTGGGAAGGGAAGAAGTATCAGAAAACAGGTAAAGGACCATGGGTTGAGATAAGAACTGTTTAATAATTGAAATAAAGTTGTTAATAACAACAATAAAACCAGCAATAATAATAGCAGTAAGGGAAATAAAAATAGAGGGAGGAATAAAACCCAATAAACACAAGTGATGAACAAGACAATTGCCCACCACTTGCTCACTGATGCTCAGCCCTACCCTGAGCACCTATTGACCCATTCCAGGTGACTCTCCCCAGTTTATATACTGGGCATGACGTGCTGTGGTATGGAATACCCCTTTGGCTAGTCTGGGTCAGGTGTCCTGTTTCTGCTCCCTCCCAGCTTCTTGTGCCCCTCCTCACCTGCAGAGCATGAGAGATTGAAAGTCCTTGATGAAGGTAAGCACTACCGATCAACAACTAAAACGTTGGTGAGTTATCAGCATTGTTCTCAGCCTAAAGCCAAACACAGCACTGCACCAGCTACTAGGGAGAAAATTACCTCTACCCCAGCTGAAACCAGGACAACACCCTATAAATGTACCAATATTGATTCACACTGACACATAGATCAGTCTGGACCTGGTCAAATCCAAAGAAAAACATATACCAGCTGCCAGTGTCAAAAGCGTAAGG
Source organism: Nestor notabilis (assembly GCF_000696875.1). Classification (NCBI taxonomy): domain Eukaryota; kingdom Metazoa; phylum Chordata; class Aves; order Psittaciformes; family Psittacidae; genus Nestor; species Nestor notabilis. Next base: position 106,489 of record NW_009925225.1, on the reverse strand, counting down.
TAGTACTACACCTAACATTTTTTATATGTCTTCAGAACAAACATGATTGTTTACCTGTAGCCTTCTTGAGGAGCCTGGTAATTTCTGAGCCTGCAAGCACAGATAGGATGGGTGAAATCTCATGAGCTAGAAGCTAATGAGAATAATAGCTCATGAAATAGCTTGTGAAAAGAAAAATAGCTCTTCCAGGTGACTCTCCCCAGTTTATATACTGGGCATGACGTGCTGTGGTATGGAATACCCCTTTGGCTAGTCTGGGTCAGGTGTCCTGTTTCTGCTCCCTCCCAGCTTCTTGTGCCCCTCCTCACCTGCAGAGCATGAGAGATTGAAAGTCCTTGATGAAGGTAAGCACTACCGATCAACAACTAAAACGTTGGTGAGTTATCAGCATTGTTCTCAGCCTAAAGCCAAACACAGCACTGCACCAGCTACTAGGGAGAAAATTACCTCTACCCCAGCTGAAACCAGGACAACACCCTATAAATGTACCAATATTGATTCACACTGACACATAGATCAGTCTGGACCTGGTCAAATCCAAAGAAAAACATATACCAGCTGCCAGTGTCAAAAGCGTAAGGTAGTACTACACCTAACATTTTTTATATGTCTTCAGAACAAACATGATTGTTTACCTGTAGCCTTCTTGAGGAGCCTGGTAATTTCTGAGCCTGCAAGCACAGATAGGATGGGTGAAATCTCATGAGCTAGAAGCTAATGAGAATAATAGCTCATGAAATAGCTTGTGAAAAGAAAAATAGCTCGTGAGATCTAGGCACTGATGAGTTTATGTACCTATGAAAGATGCCTGGCCTGGAAACCTGGCTTTTAGAAATCTGTGAAACAAATGGCAGATCCTGACTGAGAGGTTGCATTTACCTTCCTGCAAGACTCTGGATACTAAGACTGTCTCAGAAACCAAATGGTATAGCTGTTATCAAAAGCTGTGTGGAATAAATGATAGAAGTCTGACTGCTGATCACCCGTTAACATCCTTTGGACATATGACAAATCTGCTTTATCAAGAGTAACACTTTGGTTGCTGTGTAGCTTTCACTAATTTAATAAAAGTCAAGTGCAAGCTTAGCCTGCAGAGCTGTGTGAAACCTTTCCCATATGGTTTCTGAAGCTTCTGAGATAGCTGTTGGCTGTGATGGCAGAATAAAGTTTGGGAGAACCCTATTCCACTTCTTTGTATGTATAATATATAGTGCATATCCCATTTCCAATGTATTATGAAGAAAATCATCTGCAGCCCTGTTACTGATATTAGCAGTCACTTTTAAGCTGCAGACTGATTAAACTCTTCACTCCTATTTCACTGGGTTAAGACTGCTAAAAATAAAAAATAAATTCCTATAAACAGACACTTACAGGTTGGTGATGAGCCACCCTGAACAGGACTGATTTGCTAGCTTTATGATAGGCTTTGGATTGCATTTCCGTTTAAGCAAAATCAATAATATGCATAAAATAGCATCTGGAAGGAATAGATGAGTGGAAATGGTGTTCAAGTCAGCTTTGAAGAAACTGCAGATGAAGAAGTCATCTCTCATTTCTACAAAGACAAGCAAGTAAAATGTGTGTGGTCCTTACAGTCTCATTCTCACACACCTTAAAGCTTTTACACTCGTACTGTATACTGGAACATTAAGAGACTGAACACTATTCCACAGACATTCGTCCATGAGGTAATGGCTACTCCTCAGCAGACTGCAAGACACTGCTATGACCACTGTGGCAAAATGGTCTGAGAAGCTTCAATAGCAAAGGTTATTAATGGTTCAGAAGGATGAACCCTGAATCCCCAAACAGCTCCTGTGTGGCATAACTAGAGTATATACCTATCCCAGGCTCAATTCAACTATCCTCATGCACCACTGTCTTCTTTGATCACAAGGCTGACAAATATTTAGGCCACTAAATATTGAGGATACATACTAGTGAAGAAAATCAGTCTTAATTCATACATATAATTAGTTTTATTGCCAACAACTTGAGCAACAATAATTTGAAGAAGTACTTCAGTTTTATTCAGGTACCACTAATCACTTAACAAGAAAGACCAGATATTTTCAGAGATAAATTACAGCAAACAGATTTCTACTTACGCAATCTTTTCCATTCAAGTTCTATAAAGTTTCAGTTGTTTTATTTCAGTTTCCAAAGTAACAAGGTCACTTCCCTTCAGCTGGTTTTGCAGATTCTTTTCTCCGATCAGCTTTTCCCTTTTTCAACCAAAACAAAGACAGATAGCTATATTTTCTGACAAAAGAGCTATTGTAATTAAGTGTAATAACCCTCTGCACTCTTCAACAAATACTTGCATGTGCCTTCAAGTCCTACAGGCCCAACACAGTATTTATTTTTTTTTTAGTTCTAGAACACATTAAGGACCAGGTTACAAACCTTTTCCTCAGGCATTCTCTGAAGAAGATTGTCTTTGCAGTCTGTGTATTACCCTGGAAGTGAAACACAGAGTTGCAGAATAGCTTAATTATTTAAGCATTGCAAGACCTTTTCTAACACAGTACTATAATCATAAAGTTGCTTAAGTGAGTAAAGTTGCCCAAGTGGATGAATTTTTCCTTTCCTTTTAAGGCTTTACTGTAATACCACAAACACACAACACGTTTTATAAGCACAAGAAAAAAAGACTTATGTTTCCATCGCAGCTGAGTGAAAGCTATAATAATCAAAATGAGTAAATTATATGATATGCATTAACATTTAGCACATGGTTACCACATGAATTTGTTGGTGAACAATGAATATCCAATGAAATTGGGTGTTAATGCTACCATAGAATAGATAATTAAACACTGTCTTTGCTGGCCAATGTTTTGGTCCTAACATGAAATGGTAGCCAAGGCTGATAAAACGGCAGCGGTTTAGTGCCAAACTAAGGTCACTAAAGAGTATATCTTGCTCCTTTACACAATTTTAAATTTTGCTTGTGACTGTTTTGCAAGACATAAAGCTAATCTGGATATATAGTAACAGTAAAAACCAAGACTGGTCCATATGTTCTCACTGTGTAAGTGTTTGCAGAGACAAATATGACCCACCATGAAACAATAAACTAGGTTTTGGCGATGTGATCTGTGGCATTGCACAAGGCCTGATCATGCCACATATTCTCTTGTATGCTTATGCAGGGATTTATATGAGGGAGATGTGAAACTCTTGAGCAAACTGTGTTTTATCATAATCACAGGGCATTTTAGGGCATAATTAATTTGCGTCCTGTTTTCAGTCTTCATTCACAGCTCCTGCTAAATTTCATATGGTTTAACTTTTTCTTTTCCCTAACCCTGTCCTCAGTACCTTCTGTTAAAAAACATTTTAAAAATACACATAAAGCTAAACTGACTTTCATTTTTCAACAGCAGTGTGTCTTGGAAGTGGTTTTTTTGTTAAACATCCACATAAGTAACAGGAACATTTTTAGACAGAGCAGCACTAATAATCGTACTGATAGCCTTGTAGTGGCTCAACACTTCATTATTAAAAGTCAAGTTCCAGACCATGTATATACATAAATCCTATATATATGTGAATTATAACTGCTTTGAAGTCTTACATGTTTTCATGTATGATTTAAAAATGATTATTACCTTCATCTCTGTGAAGACACTATGTGAAATATACTGGCTTCATGCACTGAGCAATGGAAAGATGTCTGAGGAGTTTTCTCTGCTTCAGTCTGCCTACACCTCCTCCGGTAAGAAATGGCATGTAATAGCCTGCCAACTGTTTCCCAGTGAATTGCTTTTTATTAGCCTAGTAGAATATCCCACTCATTTTCTTGTATTTGTTTTGACTCATTTGGTATTTTAGAAAGGAAATTACCAGAATAGTACATTGGAACTGAACAAAATATTTCCTACTTTTAAAAATAAGCAGCTTAACTTCACCTACACAGAGGCAAACCCCTTCACATATGATAAAAAATGAAATACATTGTTATTAAGTGCAAAGGTAGCTCACAGAATGAAATCTGATAATTTCCATGCCATCATTAACAGTCATTGTGGACCCTGAACTTTGCAGGTCTGTTAGCTTAGTTGACACTTAAGATTCATTTTACACTGTGTAATACTGAAATTGACCATAACTCAGACAAACATGAGGTGCTGACTCAGTACTTCTACTCTTTAGTCTAAGTTCCAGATAGATTGAGGTGTCTGTCAGCTAAATATTGTAGTATGTGCCAAAATTAAGAGTATGGTTTATTTATGTAAATGGTCAATATGTCATTTATGATCCTAAAAGAAGGCAAGCTTAAACAAGACTACAAGTAAGAACAGCATTTTACAATGGGACTGGTCTTCTCAGTCTCACCTCTTGAACTGGTAAATCCAACTACCTCAGTTTATTCATCTCCTGCCTGTGGAAGTGTTAAGGGTTATATATAACCCATATGTCCCTTCATAACTGAAAACTGTGTAATTACAAATAGCAATTGTCATAAGCTTCTGGGGGGCTGCCCACTCCTATTGATCTCCTAACACACTTATAAGTCTAGTTCACTTTTGATCTCTCCAGTCACTAGACACCAGCACAGCCACAGCATATTTGGTCGAAGCTCCATCTTGTACTATGACGTTTCCAACTGGGATTAGTGCTAAATCCTTCAAGAAGATTGAACACGCATGTTGTGATATTTGCTGTGTGTTCTTGTCCTCCTGCCTTGCAGTTACCTTTTTCTTTAGGCTGTAAGCACAACTAGACATCTTTGACCATCATTTGCAGCTTCACCTGGACAATGTAGTATCATATTTATGAATTGTTTTCCACCTCTGTTGATCCTGAATTTAAATGTTGACAAACAAACAGTTGCATTTCCAACCCTAACTCTTCTACGATTCTATGATTTCTCTTCACTTTCTGCACTGGTTTCCAAATTCTGACATTATTTGATAATTGCTAACAAGAATAATTGTTCCTTATTTATCTTCTCTATTTTATATATGATTATATTGGGTTCTGCAGTGCTCTGTCCCTCACTCACCTGTGTCCTGGGGGTGCATGGTTATTTAATCTTCTTTTTTATGGAGATGTCTATTTCTTACCACTGATTGAAGAGGTAGTCTAGGCATCTATCTTAGAAGATGTAATTCACTTTTTCAACAACTGAAGAAAGACAAAATGAATGACACTCAGGGTTTCTATGCAGTTTTATTTAATTGCATTCTGCACTGCCATTCACCTTTACTCTTTGTTTTCCTGATTCTCCTTCTCTTGCTCTGGCTTGTGAATTTTTCTAAAGCTGTTATATTTATTACTATTCTCACAGTTTTTTCCAAATTCCAGGCATCATTTGAGCCTGCATGTTCCCACATCCTGTGCACTTTGGTTTTGTGACTTCTTGCTGTTTGATCTGAGTATTTCTACTTTACAGGATCTGTTTTCTAGCTGCCTGTCTCACCACTCAATCTGCTTGGTGTACCCACACCTTGCTTTCCTCCTTGTCAAGCCTCTCCTAACTGATTTCTGAAGATTAAAGCAGATTGACATAAGCTTTGCGTGTGCTTAAGTCTGCATCTTCCACAAGTCCTATTTGTAGTTTTGGATCTTTAATTCCAATTACTATCTGATCTGTGATAACTAAAGCTATCAAAGTGCTACCGTTAATACTGTTCTTACTAATTTAGGGTCAGACAGGAATTCCTCAGAGAACTCTCCCTCCTCCTGCAATTTCAAATGAAGTCCGATCTTCCAAGGATTTCATTTTATTCCTGGGTACACCTTAAACATCCTCACTTCTAGATTTCAAGCTATCATTCTATGTTGTCATTTTATTAGTAGTAAGTATGAATAGCTTCAAGTCCAGCAAAATAGAAGGATATATAATAGGCAATGATTTGTTTCTGGTTCTAGTCACCTCTAACATTTCTTTGGGAACCTAGATGTAAAATTTACAGACTAGGCAAAGTCACCAGAAGACAGACTAGAGCAATAGTCTGAAAAAATGGGGCATGGTAAGAACAATTACAAGACTTTACGCTCATGAAGAAATAATCAACAGTAGAAAACCAGCTGTAAAACAAGCTGCTAGCAGGTCTTCAGGAAAGAATCTTAGCATATATGTGGAGCTAACATAAGTCAACTGTATCATGCTGTTGTAGGAGAGGCAGACACCATATTGAGAAACCTAAACAAAACCAAGAGATGTTAAGTAATTCTTCAGTCAATTCAGCTTTGCTACGTCCTTATCTAGAATAATGAGTCCAGTTTTAGACACAACACTTCAGGAAGACAAAAAGCAACTTATCTAAGAGTTATAAAATCTGATTTAGAGCAAAAAAGATTGAAAATGAGCTTGTTTTGACTAAAGGGGAAAAAAAATAAAAATAAGAGGACATCATCATAGTCCCAGAGAAAATAAAACCTGTTTCACATTAGCTTGTAAAGAAGCAAGGAAAAAAAAAACTTCTGTTCATGGACAAAAGCAAGATGACATGAATTTCAGCTACAAAGTGATTCAGGTTAGCTGCTAGGAAGAAATTCCTAGAAATAAGGAGAGATAAAAAGAATAATATGCCAGAGGAGGTTAATATTGTTCCAATTACTTGATGTCTTTCTGAGCAGATTAGAGAAACATATGTACAGATTCTAGTGAGGGATAAGAGAAAAAAATTAGAACCTGTGCAAAACTTGTCCAACCCTATATTTCTATGATGTTGGATAATAACGAAGATAAAACAGTCACATTTTGTGGCTCTTTTCATGTCATTAAATCTAACTGTTCATGTGCATGTTTTAATTGTTGCCAGGATCTTCTCCCAATGCTCTGCAGCAATGACAGAGAGCTTTAGTTTTCTATGCCCTTCTTGCTGAAGAGTGACACTCTCTGCCTAGCCACATCAGGCTGTTTCTTTTTCCCAGATATGTTAGTCTTCAAGGCTTACCCATTCCTACCAGCTTGACACTGCCTTTTAGGTGGCTCATCACTGCTCTGAACTGACAATCAAGAATTAAACTTTGAGGATTCACAGCAGCAGCTCCACGAAACTAAAGTGGACAGGGAACTACCTATACCTCTTGAGAAATGCTGTGCAGAAGATAGATAGGACTGAAATTGCATCCTTCTCCAGTGTTTGAATGTGTGACTCAGGGACTAGGAGAGACTACTCTGTTTAATCAGAATTTAGAAACATTATCTGAAAGATCCAGTGATCTCTTTTCAGAGATACTGATGCTAAAACAATAGTAAGGGATGCCCTCTGCCCATAACAACAGACTCTTAGTGAAAGCACTTATTTAGAAAGTGGTAGGCCAGGATTCAATCCCTTCCTCAGCAAAAGAAGTGATAAATTCACATTTTCCTTCTTCTAGGAAAGAAGACCTAACCACTGGGATCTAAGTCTGGGGGACAGAAAATGGAAAAAAAATTTTTTTATTGCAATGTCTATTCAATTTAAGAATGTGTGAATGGTTCTGGGATTGGAGACAGAATACAGACATGAGCTGGAAACAGAAAAGTAGCAAATAGAAATAATACTAGAGGCAGGGACTGGGTCCTAAGGCTTCCCTTTCTTCACTGTGTACTTGAACTGCCAGATACTCCACAGAAGGTCAGGGATGGCTCTGCCAGCTTCCCTGATTCTGGAATGGAGTGGAGGGAGAGAGGGCATCCAGTTGCCCAGTCTGGGACAGTGCCCAGTCCTGAGTAACTACAGCAGCAGAAATATAGCTACAGGGGCCAAAGAGGAAGATGCTTAATGATTTCAGGTGACATCTGTGCTAGGTTGTCATGGATCATGTTTTTCTTGCATTACTGTCAGCCTTTAGTGCCCAAAATTTAATTAGATGGGACCTAAACCAAAGTCCTCTTGAGAATTTGAATCCCCACATAAGGGCACAATTACATTACATTTTGATTTACATTTTTCATTTACTCTCATCAAATCGGTGGGGTTGCACAACTGCAATGAAAACAATATTTTTCTCAGTTATGCAAATGACCTTGCACTTGGACTCCCATCTGTTTGTTTCTCCATACGTAAAACTGGAATAATGATACTTTTCCTATAGAAAAATTGAAAGTATGAAGACTTTGCATGTCCACATGACTTTGTTATGCGAGCGATGACAGAAGCCAACTATCAAATTAGTAGAAAGAAAGCTGCATTGATTTGGAAGAGTTCACCCATAAAGACATTTTCACATCAAGTGAAGTAAGAGTGGTGGCTTATGCCTCCAAAGCGTAGCCTGAAAACAGGAGATCACACCACCGCGTTTCTTTGCTTTATCCATGAAAATTTTGCATGGCAACTTTCAATATCCCAGAACTTCTGAAAGACACAGTCAGTAAGGTTATATCAGCAACTGAAACCAGTAACAATCCTGGAAATTTTAAATGTGAAACAAGGCTTACGTTATTTATCGAAGTGTTCTTCCTATTATAATAAGTAGGTTTATATCTGTTATTCATACAAAGAGATGTTGTCCTGTATGTTACAGAAATCTGCTACACATAAATAAAGGATAGTTAGTTCTAGATATGCAATATTCTGTGAAATGCTTTTTGCCACCCCAGGCACATTTACTTCCAGCTGTCAATCCTATTAGAGGAAATTTTAACAGTTACAGGCTTTTTTTTTTCTCTCTCTCTGTTTATCCCACACCCATAGTTAGATGTTTTCCCAGTGTGGAAAGTCCTCAAATGTACTGGAAATACCTCAGGTTCTGGCAAACAAAAAGTAATCCTTAGAGACTGAATTTTCATGCACAGTGTTCATAGTCCTATAAATTTGTTCATTGTCTGTGCAAAGAAGTTTGACAATGGTGGAATTGTTTTATGAAGCACACACCACATGTTAAGTTCATAACCATGGAAGTGTCAGAACCAGGGCAAGTCTAAGATTACTGCAACCCTTGCCAACCTTACACACTTACTTGCCATGTTTGATACACACAGATCAAATGGAGAATCTGTGTCTAATTCTTTCCCCCATGAACTACATTAATTATCCTGCTTTAATATTGCTTAAAGCAGAAGGTGGTCCTATTTAAATAGTTTGCATTCATGTATGTGTAGTGTTTAAGTCATATGCACAGCCCCTGCTTAATGCTAGTAACTGGTGCTGTTAAATACATTAATAGAAAATGTTACCATAACATTAATTAGGTTCAACATGCAAACTATAAAAATTATTAGTGTAAAGTCATTGAAGACCAAAAATAACATTAGGAACACCTTTTTATTAAATCTCTGGTTCAGATCAACCACACACCAAATTTACACGTCACACTGTTGTATTAAAATTAACCTGGTATAAACGGTCTGGTATAAATGTATGCAACCCTTCAGTCCTGATGAATGTAGATAGTTTGACATAGTTCATCCTGTTTGCTAGCTAAAATGCATAGGAATCACAGTTCTCTTCCCAGGTGATAACAAGAACATGACGTCTCAACAGCTTGTTATGAACATGGTGTTCAGTGTTCAACAGCAGAATTTCATTAATTCAGCACTCTTCAAAGCAGCAACCTTCATTTTCAGTCTGCGGTGTCAAGAACTAAGACACGGGTGAAGGGATTTTTTAGTTGTTGGTGTGACACTTCTTTACTTCTGTCCCTTGTGGGTTTTTTTTATTTACTGCTTTCTAAATATACAGTATCTTAGGACTAATTTTAAATGCCGCTTTTTGACATGAGGTTACGTATCAGTGTAAAGCAGAAGAGAAAAAAGAGAAGAAAAGAGAAGAAAGGAGAAAGAAAAAAGAAAAGAATAGAAGAAAGAAAAGAGGAAAGGAAAGGAAAGGAAAGAAAAGAAAAGAAAAGAAAAGAAAAGAAAAGAAAAGGAAAAGAAAAGAAAATTACTTTGCAACTTTGTCTCACTCTTTTACTTTCATGCTTTCTACATTAGAACAGTTAATATTTTCTTTGTCTGATAACTTCCTTCTCAGAGACCTGCAGACATTTGAAAGACCCCTACAATTTATTTCTTTTTTAATGCAGAAAAAGCCAAAGTACTATTGTTCTCCTGAATAAAGAACACTACAGTACCTACTTCTCCTGGGAGAGGTCCTGTTACGGGCTGCTTTGACGTGACGGTGGTACTTGATGGGTCCCAGCTGCTGATAGCAGGCTCTCTGACAGGGGGTACTCCATTCGCTATGCAGGAGGTGCAAGTAACAGTGCGTCACTCTGACAGCAATGGAATAAACCTGGCTCCAAGGCTGTCTGTAATGATATGTAACTGACAAATCAAATTTCGATCTCTGCAGGGCTGAATGCAAACAGGGAGAAAAATATTGAACTTTTTACCTTACCAAATGAAAGAGCTGATCTATACCTCAGATTCATCTGCTCTACAAAATGTAAAGCAAAACAGTTACCTTTTGGGGCCTCATCACTATCTAAAATTGGGAAGTGATGTTCACACATTAATGCACCAGAGGTGAAACTTCATGCCTAACTGTTACAGTAAGACATCTTATCTGTAGCAACCACAATGTCCCACCCAACTTTCTTTTGCTTTGAGTGCTGTAAATGTCCACCCACATGGGCCTAGAAACAGTGTTGCCAGCTCATTAACTGTCCTCGAGCTCATTAGTGGAAAAATACAGAGGCCTCTGGAGGGGCTGAGGAGCACAGGTCTCTGCAGAAGACCCTTGGGCCCCGTAGCTCCACCTCGGCATACTGCAGGCAAGCTGCGAGTGGAGAGAAGTGATGGCAGCAAGCCCCCTGCCACTGCAGAGACCCTGTGTACATGCTTGAGATGTGTTCACAAGCAAAACAGGTAATTGAACCTCAGAAAGGTCAGTGTGCATTTTAGTCCAATCCAAAGTACAACTTTAAATCCCCAGATGGAGGCAGATGTAGTTAATCAGTTTCTGAGTCCAGAGGACCAATGAGACAGTCTCCCACATCTGTAAACACAGAAATAAAAACAAAAACTAAAACCATTTAATTTTTTTTTTGCTGTCCTTCTGTTTTAAGATCTCAGAATAGCACAGCAGCCTTTTCTAATAACTTCCTAATTACTGTAGTAGTGCCCCTCCTTGCAATGAAAATATCTAGAGGTGGAAACAACTGGCAGCTTTTTCTCCCTTCCATTATTATAACTCATTCACTTCCTCTGGGAATCACAGAAGAGGAATGTTTTGCTAGGATTGTGAAAAAGGGAGTTCCAGCTTGCTGCATGTGGGTCAGGGGGTCATCTTGCCCATCAGGAACAGCAGAGAGGGAAGGGAGGGACTTGTGCATGGTGAAATGCTGTGCCAAAGAGTTAGTCACTGGGGACACATGGAAAATGATACATTGATCCTTACACCAAATCTGTGCAAGTTGTTGGAATGAGAAATAGCAAAACTAGAGGAAACACATAATGGTGCTCCAGAAGAACTGAAGGAGGTAAAAGCACACAGGTAAGTTAACGGGTCAGTCTAGGGAAAGGGATTATAGCAGGGAAATAAATGAACTGAGCAGTTCCTGGAAAGCAGGGGCCAGAAAAAGGTTCTGTCGACTTTAACAGAAGTTATACATTCATATGAAGGAGAAATAAAAAATTCACTGAAAAATGATATCCAGAAGAAAGGCTTTCTCAAAAAGCAGTCTGCAGGTAGCTGATTCAAAAAAACAAGAGAGGGAAAATGCCAATAGAAAACTTATACATAAAACTATAGTAGTGAGTAAACTTCCAGTTATTTGCTTAACTCAGGAGTGGGAGGGACCTGTACTTTGATATCATATGACATCCACAGGTGATTTTTTTTTCCTTTGAGCAATGAAAAACAAATAAACAATCAAAAATGTCATCTTAGCTTAACTTCAGATTTAGGTTTCATTTTTTTAAAACTCTTAAAAGACTGTCTGAATTTAGATGCATTTTTTCTAAATATAGGTACTATGAATGTAACAGGGGAACAGTGAATGAGATCTAAAACCTATAGATCTGCTTTGAGGCCAGAAATGAAATCTTTCAAGTTTCTGAATCACGCCTGGAAGAAAACTTGTTGCTTAAATTTCATCAAATTCTGTAATCATTTTAGGCATCAAAAAATGATGTCTTTGCGTAAATAAGCAGTTGTTTGAAGTAAAAATTAAAGATACATTTTCCAAAGCTAAACCATGAGGAGACAAAATATTTTTCAGTCCCATTTCAAAATGTGAACTCCCACACATATTGTATTATCCATTAAAAAAAAAAAAAAAAAAAAAAATGTGTTTATGATCAAAGTTATTTGCACCGGAAACAAAAACACCAGCAAGAAGGAAACAAAACCAGTTTTAGAAGTGGCCATTGTGTCCTCTCTGAGCAACATGTCCCAGTGCCTCACCACCCTCATAGTAAAGAATTTCTTCCTAATGTTTAATGTAAATCTACCCTCTTTCAGTTTAAAGCCATTCCCTGTTGTCTTGTCACTACATACCCTTGTAAAAAGACCCTCTCCAGATTTCTTGTAGGTCCCCTTTAGGTATTGGAAGACTGTTACAAAGGTCTCCTCTGAGCCTTCACCAGGCTGAACAATCCCAGGTCTTTCAGCCTCTCTTCATAGGAGAGGTGCTCCAGCCCTCTGATCATCTTTGTAGCCACCTCTGAAGTTGCTCCAACAGCTCCATGTCCCTCTTGTGTTTGGGATGCCAGAGCTAGACACAGCACAGCAGGTGGGGTCTCACAATAGTGGAGCAGAGTGAGCAAATCACCTCCCTCAAACTGCTCACAATGCTTTTGTTGCAGGCCAGCATAAGGTTGGCTTTCTGGTCTGTGAGCACACACTGCCATAAAGGAAGACACAAAGCACAAATCATAATTGTTGCTCAAGGAAGTATCCACTTGACAGCAAGATACTGCTCAGCTTGAAATCTGGCACCAGCACAGCATTTATGTGTTGTTGATTGTCACTTACGGTTTGGTAATTAGAGAAAACACTCGTCTAGGGAGGCAAAATTTCTATTACGTGATGACTTTGAGAGCAAAGGAAAGAGAAGTCAGCTCCACATGTGTGAATGGAATGACTGATACCCAGGTCTTTCCCCACATCTTTCCCCTCACATAGATTCACCTTCCAGTATGCAAACAACGTCTAGCTCTGAAAGGAGTACAATCATCAAATCCTGCTGAATGCTTTCAACAGCTTGATGCCAAATATCCAGAGGATCCTTTGAAAATCCAGGACACCATTTGTGATAGATGGTAGTATCCCATTGAAGAGCAGCGTTTACTCTGTAATAAATCATAAATACTTTTGTTACCCCCACTTATGATTTATGTCTGGATCAGTATCTTATGCCAGAATTCACCAGTCTGTTATTGTCCTGAGGTATTACACTTAGCACAAGTTTAATACTCCTTATGCTATCATCTTACACTAAGGTTCTGACTTTTCAGAAAATAAAGAACATGGAGGGGCAACATTTGATCTCTATCCCTGTCATGAATCACCCACTCTTCTTAGAGGAAGTCTGTTTTCATTATATTCGACCACTGCATTTTACCTGCGAGAGCACAGATCACGAACATAAGGATGCTGCATTACAGAAATCATCAGTGGCTTAACAAAGCTTTAGTGTCTATGTGCTTCGATGAGTTTAAATTTCTCAATAACTTCATGCATAAATTTTTTCTCAAATGAGGACAAAGACAATAAATATTAAACAAAATTTAACATCTTTTTTGACCATCTCACACTGTCAAAGGAGCAGCAGTTTGAAACTGATACGCGCTGCAAGTGTGAATCATAGTACAATAGTACGTATTAGCCTCCTAAACAAACTCTTCTTTGTATCCAAACTGCTTCAGAAAGGCTGGCTGAATACAGAAGTCAGTGAATAACCAATAGAAAGAAAGGCTGCTTCCAGTTAAAAACTATTTTTGCATATAAAATAGAAGAAATGTAAAAGTGTGAGATTCAGTTAGATTTTGATAGGAGTCTCATTATAACTCCAGTGGACACCACATGATCCTAATTGAAAAATATTAATTGGTATAAATCGGTATTTTTAATCCTTCCAATGTGGCTAAGGACTTGCCCTAAATGTAAGAAATTTGAGAATGGAAACCCTAGTATTTTATACAGAATAGTCCAAATGGAAACAAGAAAAAGAAAAGAAGAAAACTTTAGTTGGAGTCTGAATTCTAGTAGCTTATATTAGAAATTTTCATATGAAAACTCATATTCATATGAAACTCATAAACAAATGTGAAAGTAACCATGAATCTTATTGGCTAGGTTGTAGGAATCTATACAGACAGTTTTGCTGGGTCCAGTGGAATCATATCATGAATATATATATGGCCTGAACATCTGCCCAAGTGCCAACTAGCTTTGTGTGCGTATATCTTATAAATCCACTGTTTAAAAAAAACGAACACTTTCCACTCAGGATTTCAGGATTATCCTGTTTCTGACACTAACAAAGGGCTCAATATTACAGGATGCTCTGTATTGTCAATTACTATTCAGCTGGGATTCATGTGTGGATAAAGAGAAGGGGTGGAAATGGAAAATTACGTATATGCAGACTCTGCCAAAGAAATAAGATAACTTTTCTAAATGTTGTTTTTACTGCGATTCCTGAAGAAATTGTATGTATTATAAGTAGCTAGCTGAATGACTGAACAGAACATTTTCCTTTAAAATCCTAAAGACCTTAAGTGAAGAGCTAGCTCCAATTAAAGCAATTGCGATACATCATAACTTCAATTACAGCTTTGACGTTACTGATTCCTTGTTAAAATCGTATGGTCTTCTCTCAGAAGGCACCTATTTGAAAAAACAAAGCAGACTACTTTGCCATTTTCATAATTTTTAAAACTAACATTAAACACAATTCACTTTATGTAATTAACAGAGAAAACACCTTTTCACGCAGTGAGGTCGTCATTTAATACTTCCCAGCCTTTGGTTTGTCGTCATGAACATGTACACAACGTGTGTCGCTGGAAATGAATGAAATAGAAAGGAAAATCTAATTACAAGAAAACCCTTTCTTTTCAAATTTTGCAAAAACAATTCATGAGAAAGGTGAAGTCAGTTATGTACAAATGGAATGTGTTGTAGACTTTCCTCTGGGAACAAAATCTCATTTTCCTGAGGTGTATGGTGGCCTCTAGTGGCT
>NW_009925225.1:81782-91383 GCF_000696875.1 Nestor notabilis | reverse complement strand
AAATATGACCCCTGCCATATTTTAAAAAGTACTTCTTGGGGTGGTTTATTTCAAACATATTATGTTAGGCTAAATGACATATTTATTATCTCTGTATATTTGTAACTGTACTTAAGTGCCAGACATTGTTAATCTTCTGGAAGGAAAGCTGCCTATATTAGAAATATATGGTTAAATATATGTAAGAGACAAAGTTATACATATATGTGTACACATACAATATATGTAAGATATATATAAAACAAAGATAGGCTTGGATTCAACCCCTTAATTTAAACATCATTATAAAAATATAAGATTGAGTTCAGCTTCAAAGCTTTTAGCTTCAGAACATCTGCACCTCAAATAGCCATGTGATATTCATCTTAACTTACTGCAATGTAGACAACAGTTGAAGAGAAAAAAATGCTGATGATGGGTCTCCAAGACCAAAGTATAAATTTTCAAAATTTTTGCTTCAGTTTCATCTAATCCAAGAGGCACATAAAGCTTGTGGGAGCCTTGAGTCCTTTATATTACATATCTTAAGGATCTTCACAGTTCTGATTTGGGCACAGCCTCAGCCACCTGAGTCCGACAGTGTCGAGCAGTGTAAGAGTATCATATATTGAGTCAGGACACATAAACTAGGTGTGGATTTGCCTTGCTTACCTCGAGGGAAAAGAGGTTTTCTTCAGAGTACACTTGCAGAAACAGTCTTTATGTAACTTGCAGTGGGAACTCTCTCTTTACTTTTAATTTCCTCCTTTTATTTCTTACTTCATTTGGAAGGTCTCAACAAAGGTAAACTCTTTGGTAATTATGGGAAGTCAAAGAAGCAGGTAGGACACCATGGAGCACCTTCCTGCTCTGCATGAAAGGATTCAGACTGATCTCTTAGCTCCCATCAACGACCAAAAATCCAGACTATCTTCTGTGGTAGTGTGGGATTGTTCCCCATCCTTACTGATGAATCTGATAGTTACTGAAATTCACCCTGGATGCCAGAATTGGTGTCAGAAAGGCAGCTAAAGTGACACTGACTCTCATAGCCCCAAATCCCACTGTGGACTTAGGACATGATTCAGTCATGCATTTCTAAAGCCCTGTCATCACCATAGCACAGCTAGGTCAAGGTGCCTGAATCACAAAACCACTAACATTTTTAGTTTTGTTGGAATATAAATGTTCCCCTGAAACTGGGATTAAACCTTGCTGTGCTAAAGTGACATTTACCTTGGCCCATTTAAGATATGTACAGGAGAGTCTTTGAGTGGAGCTAATCGCTTGGGGAACCCACAGTCATCAGCAGAGGGAAATGGGTGCTCCTAGGGAATGGTTCATCTGACTGGCTAGAGAACTTCTCAGGGATAATCTGAACAGGACATCAGTGCAAGTGTTCAATTATTTTTACTATTATTCAGCAATTTTCATCATTCACAAACAAACAGGATTTGAGCCCTACAGGAGCAGAGTATGGAGGCAGTTAGTCTATGTACATATTGATAAATGCCCACAAACTTGCTACTTGTGTGAAGTTGACACCTAGGTAGGCTGAAAAGTAACTGATATATTGTTTATACCTCACTGTGGAATCTAATGGAGAATAAGTAGTTAATCTGAAATAAGTATATTCAGTTTTCTCATTCTGGGTGTAGATTATTCTTTTTTTCTAAATTTGAGAGTAATGAATCATACAAATCATACAACTCTCTCCTTTACCTCTTCTGCCAGCCTAAGTAGTACTTATGTAGTTCTGTCTGGATGAGCACTGCTGGACGTGTAGCAGAACATCTCCTCATATGGAGATTTTTGTCTCAAAAGCAGAGACAACAAAAACTATCATTTTCATCCCTTGGCTGTTTCAGTGCTCAGCACTATAAACTGATGAATGTCTAAGTATATATTTTCTCTTTCAATCATGCTAACATATTGGCTGTACTGTTCTATCTATAACACAGGCCTTTCACATTTTATTCACTCTGAACTAAAAAAATCATAGGCAATTCCAGTAGATCAGGGGAATATATGTGCCCAGGAATGAACTGAGAATGAATTGGAATCTTCAGTGGTAAATATTTTGACCTTTACTTTTAGAAAACAAAAGACAAAACAGGTGACATCTGCACCTTTGAACTTCAACAGACTTTGCTGAGGTGACAAAACTTAGCCCCTAGTAAGTGTGTGAGGGCTGCTTCTTTCACAGTGGTTGCGTATCTGATGGAGCTCTTTACCTCAAGACACAAGTGTTCTGACTTGCTTCTGGAAGCTCACCAGTGCCCTTCTAGGCAGCTGCTTGCTTTGCTGCTGGTCCAAGGCAGAAGAGAGGTCTCAGTGCCATGCCATGGGCTTGGCCACCTGTAGAGTCCCACACAGAGGATATCTGTGGCCACATCTCTTCTGCCATCCCCCGTTCTCCTTCCCATCTCCCACTCATGCAAGTAAGCAAATGGGTCATGAATATTTTGGGGAAAAGAAATTTAATAAGCCTGCTTACATCTGCTTAATTACATCACTTACGAGATGAAATCTCTTCCCTTTTGAGATTTCTTTGGTATATATACAACGAATTATCATTGTAGGTAATAGTCTCCTAGAATCAGCCCTAACATCAGTCCATATTCTGTATCAATTTCTCCATAAAATTTCCCAAGAAATTCACCATCAACCTCCTAAGCCCTGAACACTCTATGATGATCATCAGTTGGCTATTATGGCAGAGAAATCCTACAGTTATTCTGAAATATGCATTTTCTGCATACAAATATCTTTTAGATTTATACGTACACTATGTCACCTTATATCCCATCATGAGGAAAGTCAGTAAACTATGTAATAATTTCAAAAAACTAGAGGTATTACCACAGTCCCTGGTGGAGCTACCTAGTAGTGTTCACAGAAACTGTTCCAGGGACAGCATCCAAACTTTTTCAAGGAATGCAAGAAGGCAGGTTTTGGACATGCCTTGTATGAAATTAACACCACTTATTGCATTTCAACTTCATATCTTCCACATAAAGGATTTAAATTGATATGGGAAAAGCTCAGATTTATAAACTTACTGGTAAAATAGATTTCTACTGCATACTGAGGCATATAATTCAAAACTAGTCTCTCACAGTATTTAGGAAATGTGGAATGTGTTTCTGGCATCCTTGAATGGAAATTCAATTATTTCTAGTGAGCTTGCTCAGAAAAATAGCTCGCTCCAAAGTGCCTGGGTGTGCCTGCTCATACATGAATTCTGTACTTGCAAGTGTCCACATATAAGTGTCCAGTAACACAGAGTTATAAATCCTGTTATTACATGTTTAAAAATATAACCTTTAGAAAGTACTTATCAAAAAAAGCCTTTGTTTTTGACCAATTTTCCCAGTTTCTGTGGGCAAATCCATGACCAGGCTTTGTAATTTCCACAACCAGCCCTCTGTAACTATTGTTTGTCCATCTAAAAAACAAAACCAGTAGTTGAAAAGCAGAAAGAAAAAAAAAAAGGAAATACAATTTAAAAAAGCATATATGTTGAGGTTGTGCTGGTTTATATCTGTTCTAGTGGAGACATTTTGTTTTGGTTTGTTTTTTTTCTTTGAAAATATTGTTAAGTCTTCCATACTGCTACTAGTAAATGAAAACACAAAGCCTGTTTCTTCCCTGCTTTTCACCTTATGGAAATGTGACATAAAATGAAGAAGCAGAAGGTGTCAGACACCAGTTAATTACAATGGGAGCACAGTGAACCTCCTGCTGAGTGGTGTAATGACTATTTCAGGTGTGCATTAATGGAGGATCAAATGAACATCTTTCCAACATGCTTATTTGAAATACCTCCAGAGGGATTTTCTATTAGATATTTCTTTGTCATTTTCTCCAAGTATCATTAACACCTATGCTGTATTAGAGCACAGTTTATATGTATAAATCTTTACCAGGAATTTTAAGAGAATTGGTGCCAGGTCTGTTTCTGAGACAACGCCATGTCACCTACTTTTAACACAGAAGCATTTTCTCAGGCAGCTGTGGGCCATGGCCCACCCAGCTAGCACCAAATCACAGTCTGTGTTAAATAATTTGTAATACAAATGATGCTGGAAAGAAAATTATAATCACTATTGTCCACCACCATTGGTGCAAGGAAAATCACATGGACCCCATTCTTACCTATGCTGGATATATCACCTTCACAATTACTGAAGTAGTAAAATAGACTCCTGTTGCACATGGTGGGCTTCACCAGTTCTGGAACCACATGCTGGCAAGTCACAGTAGGTGCTGCATCAGGCAAGCAATATCCATGACAAGCCACTTTTGTGTATTATCATACTTCTCAGCTAAAGATCTTATTTTATAAATAGTCAGCATGCCCACTCCCACCCCACCCTCAATATGATATTTTTAGGAAAAAGTTTATTCAAAGTTGCCACTATGAGATTGGGAGGATTGTGCTGATGAAAATTTAAATTCAGCATCCTTAGAATGAAACTGGAATTTCAGGATAAAACTGAAGGAGAAACTCTGATTTGGCATGAATTTAAAAATTCAGTAGAATTCAATTTGGGAAGAAAGCCGTTAGACAGTTATATACTTCTGTGTATGTGTGTAGATAGATATCATTTATATATATATGTGAAATTACATTAATTCAACATCTACCTCTGCTATAAGAAATGCACACAGTTGGGGTTTCAAATATGTTGATAAATAAAACAGACCTGTTTTCCTACATGCCTTGACTGCTCAAAATATATCTATTTTTTCACTCTGTGTTCATTATCTTGCAACCTAAGCAACTGTATGTTTCATTTACATCGTATATTTTAAGTGTTAGTACAAATGAGAACAGAAAAAACACGTTTATTTCTTCCCAAAGGTCTCTAAAGACCTTTAGGGGGCATAGGTCCTTCTCTTGTTCTGTCCCTTAGTTCTTAGCAGTGTACAGTTTCTTAAAAATCAAAATGGAAATGAAACCTATCCTGAGATATTAGAGTCTGCAAGCTGCAAACGATTTTATGAGCCTTCATATGCCACAATTGGTGCTACACAGCACCTCCACAGAGTAGCAATAACATTTTTATCATTGTGGAAGGATAAAGGACAACAATGAAAAACACTTTCTTCTTCTCAAAAAACACAGCGAAATATTTCTGAAATATCTTCTATTGAAAGTAAGTGTATTTAACATCTACTCTTTTTGAAGATAATCTTATTATTCCTGTTTAGTCATTTTTTTACTGCACAGTCCATAAGGTCTGATGTGCCAAATATGTCAGATGGTCCTCTAACAACGCAGACATCTGAAAATAGAAGCCAGTTCTGAAGAAGTGACACCATCTTTCTAAGCTTTCTTCTAGGCTAAATCTCACCCGAGTGCTGCCTAGACCTAATCTAGCCTGAATCATGAGTTTGTACAATTCACATGTCCAGCTTTTCCTGACAGATACCCTTATCTGCAGGGAACTGAAAGTTGTACGGCCTGCTTACAGGGTTTTTTGTCAAATTTAATCCAGGTTCATCAAGATCACCACTTTGTGAACTGACAGGCTATCCTAAAAATGTGCTTTGTTCTCAAGGCCAATCTCAGATATATTTAGCATGCTGTCATATAGTAAGATCTATCATGGAAAAATAGGCAATGTTGGAGAGAGCTTCAGGTGATACCGAGGTACATTTTCCTCCTCGAGCTGCTCCTACTTCACTATTGTATCTAACTTGTTCTTAAAAACTACAACTCCTTAGCCTCCCTGAGTGACCTACTCCAGTGCTCCAAAAGCTCACTATATTTACTATTCATGTGGCCTACAGAGGCATGGGAGTGATCTGAAATAATCATTGGCAGATATAAAAAGTAGCAGGGAAGCTGAAAAACGCAGGTACAGCCAAGTGCTCGCCAGTAGTATGCTCAGTGCTTGGAAATATCATGCCTGTTCTCAGACCCCCTCCTTTGCCTTTCCATATAGACACAGTCAAAAAAGCCAGCTGGAACAGCCTGCACTTTTATGCAAAGGATCAGCTTACAAAATATGGATATGTCAGATGTCTGCCAGCAAGGCAGACCTCTGCAGGGTCCCCGTGTTCCAAGCCATCAGCACATAACAGATTTCAGAGAAAACTGCAGTTTTTAAGAAGTAAATGCATTTTTATTTCTTCCAGAGAAATGCTGAATAAAAATAGTGAAATAATTAATTATGATTAACTGCCAGAATCTGAGGCAAAATAACTTGAGGCTTCTGAAGTACAAAGTAAAACTAACCACCATAAAGTTCATACATAAAACAAGACTTAGTTAAAAAAAAAAAAAAAAAAAAAAAAGGTTAATCAAGTCAAGTAATTCATTTGTCCCTTTGAAACAATCAACCCTGTGCTTACAGCTGCAGTAGAGAGGGAAATGATCACAAATAAAAAGGAGGAACAATTAAAAATACATAAATGAACAACTGCTGCTGCTGCAGTTTTCCTCAATCCAGGCACTGAATCCAGACCTGAATCCATATTGGAAAAGAAATCAGTAAGCCAACAGGTCATTAAAAGAGAAGGAAGAAACTTTAAATCCATGCTGTTCATTAGATGCTTACTTTAACTGCTTCACACTCACACTAGATATTTGAGCTATGAAAGTAACCTTGCTGTTTACAGATGGCGATCTACAACAATCAACTCTGCAAAGGTTGTTTACTGAACATTTTCAACAGATTTGGACTTGGTCCTGAGACTGAAGGAGAAGAGTATTGGAAAAGACAGTGTGACTGCTGGCTTCTGGTGTTTTCTTTTTCTTTTCTTCTATTCCTTTCTTTTTCAGGGTATTGAATAGTTTCTGAGTTTCTATATTTCTCCTGTTTGTGTCTATGGAGTTTCTGTTCAGAAATTGAGTAAAGAAAGAGACAGAATTTGCCGGAGTTTTCTTCTTTTATTTTTCTCTCTTTTCTTTTTTGTCCTTACTTCTTTTCTTTTTTTCAAGTAAAACCTGAAACACGTTTACTGTCCTAGAAAACAAATTACTCTATTTTTTCCCCCACAAGTCAAGAGCAGGCCATCACCGTGTCATAGAAATGGGCCTGGCTTGCAAACAGAAGTACAGACCCCAAATCCAAAACTTCTGGATTTTTTTTTTTCCCCTGGATGTTCTGTTTTATCCTTTTTTTCATACAGATGCCGAATCCATATGGAAATCTTCCCTGAGATTCCTCCTCTAAATGCAAAGCTAAGTCATTCAGCTCCTTGCTGAGTTTTGGATGTTAGTGATGTCTTTTACTACAGAAAAACCCAAGAATCTTAAGCTCAAATCTTAGCCAGGAAAAAGACAACAATATCACTAATCTATTGCCTTCCACTTGCAAATCACCTTTGTACATCTGTAGATACAGTCGTGTGAATTTGGATTTTAAAATCCTGTCCTGATTCTATCTTTTGCTCCCTCTACCTTTATTTATTAGGAGAAGAAGTAGGATTTAGTAGGAAAAAAGAAAAAAAAGAAAAATGTGGAAAAAATTGATCATAAAACTATGAAAAAGACATGAAAGCATCTGACAGAGAATTATTGTCTTGGTCACTTAGAATTTGTGCAGGAAAATTGCTAGAAAGTTGTGGTGCATCTAATAAAATTTTGACCTCGGCATTGGTACAATAAGGCAATCAGTATATATTTTAGCTTTCTCTTGCTTCCCAGACAGATCCCTGAAAGCGTAGACTCACACAAAGAACTGCTGAAACAGGCCAGCCTCATTGAGAATAATGATCTGTGTGAGTTCTGTATGTTTTTATAAGGGTTTGGTGTATGCACATAATTTTCATATGTCGGCTGCGTATATGGACAGGGGTTCCCACAGTTTTAAGGCCCAATCCACTTGGCAAAACTTGTAGTCACTGGCTAAGTGGGTGTTACCATTTCTCCATATTTAGCAAACCATTTCCTGTGAAAATATTTGAAACTGTAAAAAGAAAGACAGCTTAATTTTTATAAAAATCAATGGTGGCATCTTTTCCAGACAGATAATTCAGCAGCAGCACTGAGTCTTCCAGGAAGATTTATACTGTCCAGTTTAAGACCACACCAGGTGCCTTCACTTTTTCCAGAAGCTTCAGGGTGTTTTTAAACACCTTTCAAAAGATAACACATCATATACGTTTACTGCAATCACTGTATTTATCATGGAACAACCTACAGTAGTCATGCATTTACAGGATACAGAAAAGAAGACAAAAAACAGTCCACATGTCAGTCAGAAGATATCACATTAAGAAGTTAAAAGTATCATTTGTCAATGAAAGATTTATTTGTTCAAATACTAAACCAAACAGAACAACCAAGTTGTATGGAAACCAAGAAGGTTTAGACATCCACATCTGTAGGAAGTTTGCTTTTGCATCCTTAATGAAATTATTATGTCCAAAGATTTTTTTAATAAAATACCTCATATAAGTTTTAATTGTGTCTTAAAGGTTTTACCTGAAGTGCATGTAATACTTCACACAGCTTTACCCAGAACAGATGAAAACATATAACTTTTAGATTGCTAAAATATTCAAAAACTGTTCACGTAGGCATACGAAAAACAGTCTTTTTGGTTTCATATCCTCAATTTTCAGAAATGGAAGCTTACTGAAATCCAGTTATATATAGTTGTGCCCCTGGGATGAATGCCAGACAATGGCTCTGTCTCTTCTCCTTTGACTTTAGGACTTTGGAATTATGTTTGCAAAGAACTAGTGAGAAACCTAGCGATATTTGTTGTATGTTCTAATCTTGTCTTCTATTATTTTCCATCCAAAGTGCTACTTCTGAATCATACGTATTTTCTCACACTGCTCTGGTGGTCCTGGCCTGGTAGGCAAAAAAAAAAAAATAAAAAATGATAAGCTTTTTTATCATTTTATTTTGGCCTACTTCGCTATTCTCAACAATAAGGAAAAACTCCAACATCCATATCCTCTATCCTTTCTTCCTTTTTAGTTCTGAGTTATTGATCTTTTCAAAAATAGAAAGAGAAAAGAAAAGCCTTAGTTTAAAATTTTTAGAATAAAACCACCCCACTTCTGCTTCCTGTAGTAGATCATTTGAATACAAAATACTTCTTCAGGAAATCAAAGCATGTGATGCTGAAGAAAGTCAATATAGAAACATCCTAAGAAGCAGTCTAAAAATCAACATGTTATGTTCATTGAGCATCACTGTCAGTAAAAACAAACCAAGTCAGTACCAAATGGCATAAGGTCTGTCTAGCCATATGCTTTATAAGCCTGGAATACAAAACTTCAGTTTTCCCCAAAGAATAAAAACGTCAGTACAGGGGTTTTTTTTGGTATGATCTAAGTAGAGACCCCTAACCACACAGATGGTAAGAGCAGCTGAAACTGCAATACAGCTTTGCAAGGAAAAGCACTAGTGTTTCTGTGTTTCTATGAACATCTACTCTGAGTCCTATCGAATGTAGGCCTACAGAGCTGTCAGTGGTCTATATTTTTTGGAAAACAGTTATTCTGCCTGTACAATTGGCACATGGTTCACTTTCAGGAGAAACTAAGGTAGACATGGGACTGCTAGGGACTATCTGCTCAAATATCCTAATATCCCATTGCCACACATAACCTGGATAATACAAAAAGACAAATGTACAAAACAAATGGAATC
>NW_009925225.1:2793-81751 GCF_000696875.1 Nestor notabilis | reverse complement strand
GGAAAGAGATTAGTCATAGGTGGTTGTATCCACTGTGGTGTGAGGAAGCTCTGAGCTGGAGGTAGCCTGGGCTGTGGAATCCTCACACCGCAGCAGTGTTTTGGAGGCTATATTCTTTCACGTAGGCATATGAAGTGAAGGGTCTTTGCATGAACAATCCAAACCTCATATGAATGCACCCAAAGTAATGCAGACTTGCCTATAATCTTCTCAATAATCTTGGGCTTAATGATGGATTCCCTTCAGAGTATCTCAGAAAGCTCTCAAGTCAAATCATCCTGGAACAGAGCTCCTAATTTTATTTTCATCCTTAAAAATGTGGATTTCAGAAAAGCTTAATTTTGAGTGAGTAAAACTGGGAGCACTCCAGTGTCTTCAATGAAGTCCAGCACATTTACATGAGCAGAGAACTTGGTCATCGAAAAATCATTAACTCTTGCGCAAACGGAAAATAGTTTTCACTACCATTTTTTCATTCATATAGCAGCCTTCCCCATCCCTTATTTATGTATCTGCAAATGAATTCACAAGGAATATTTTTTCTTTAAAACAAAGAAAGCTAATACAATTAGAAAATGAAGACTCCTTTTTGAGAAAGATGGTAATAAACAGGAGAACTACTGCAGCATGACAGTTCAGAGATCCTGAGCGGAAGTTCCTACAGCAACTCCCCAAGGAATGCTCTCAGAAAATCAACAGAATCCCTAATCCTCAGAGGCAACTGTATGAAAATCACTGGATTTGAAGACTGTGAAAGCTCTCACTCCCTTCGTTATTCTTTTGAAGGCCTTGCTTCCTCTCCCATTTCCCAAGTTTCAAAGAAGGAACATCAGAAGATAAAAAAGTACATTGCATTCTACTAAAATACTGTTTTCTGGAAGGCTTTATATAAAACTGTCAAGAACATATTGCTAGCAACAAAATCCTAACAACAGACGCCACTGTATGTTTATTCCTCTAGCCTTCCTCTTCGCTGAGCCATGCTCAACTGCCAGCCGGCTATTCAAAAGGGAAAATTCATTAGAATATGCTTTCTAATGCATCCACTGAGATCACATTCATTGCTATTTTGGTATTACTATTCAGCAATATAAAGCAGACATCATGCTGACTTACCGTTCTCCATTATGCTTGGGGATCTATTGTATTATTAAAACAGTGGAATGTAATAAAACCACACCTATTTTAAAGTTCTTATAAAATATTGATCTCTGTTGGGTAAAGGCTTTCATTTTTAATGCATTACATAACATTCCTGACTTTAGTGGCAGAGGTTACAATTTAGGTTATTTGAATTTATTTATATTTCTCATATGAAAAGAGATTTTTCTCTTTGGTTTCTGTAAAAGCAA
Organism: Nestor notabilis; assembly: GCF_000696875.1. Lineage (NCBI taxonomy): Eukaryota > Metazoa > Chordata > Aves > Psittaciformes > Psittacidae > Nestor > Nestor notabilis. The sequence continues at coordinate 80,399 of NW_009925225.1, read as the reverse complement.
GCAAAATATTGAGATGCCTACAACTTCTGGGCTTAAAAAGCCAAAATGTTTGTTTAATAACAAATGCAGTTTTCATTTCTTAACTGGTATCTTGGTGAGTTAAGTTCTCCTCAGTTCCCAGGTATAGGAGGCAACATAACTTCATTCAGGAAAAAGGTACAGGCATGCAATATTTCCCAGGAGTCTGATTTCGGCAGAAAAGTACATCAGCATCTCCAAGACATCCTCAGGATCAGGGGATAGTCATAGTCACTCAAGTATAATTCTCATTAAAAGTTTATCTACGGTTTGGGAGACTTCAGCCTTTTCTGACATTTTCCTCCTCTGATTTTTTCTGACCTTTCTTTCTTTCCTTTCATATTTGATCTTTTGATTTAGATCTGGTACTTGATACATGTTTAGGAAAGACCTCTTAAAAAAGGCAAAGGCAGGAAAAGGAAAGGGAAGGCAAGGCAGGGGAAGGTGAGGAGAAGCAAGGCAAGGCAGGAAAGGAAAATAAAATGAAAATGAAAGTGAATGGGAAAGCGAAAGAAAAAGAAAGGGAAAGTGACTTTTGATAACATTCTCAGCAGTCCTTCAGTCAAGGCATATCAAATCAGGTTATTTGCTTATCTCTGATTTTATTAAGCATTTTTAATATTTTTTTTTTTGTCTTTTCCTTGGTCCTTTCTTTCTCACAATCCTAAACTACTGGGTTTTTTTGTTTTGTTTTCTAGGCATTCTCCTTTTTTTCTCTTCCAGTATTATCAAAACTTAATTTTTTTCTCTTACATTGCCTTAAAGCAGGCTCTATCTAGAGAACTATTTGATAAATTAGGTGAATTATCTGGAGATGTGGACTACCTGAACCAGTGTAAAACAAATTATCAGAGCCAGCAATGTACAAAAGAAATACGAACTAGATCAAGAGGAACTCAGTACAAGTTTTGTAGAAAAACCATATACAATGAATGTTACAGTTAATAGCTATTTTGGAGCAGAAGGGATTATGAAATGCAGATGGCTTGGTGTGTTTTAAAATTCAAACTGTCAGAAAGCCTATGCAAAGTTTTCTCCAGTTCAGAAATGTTACTAAAAGAGAGGAATGTCTGTAAGACACTACTGCACCTTCACACAAATGCTTGGTGGCTGTGTGTAGAGAAACCTGGTGAAGTAATATGAGCGACAGGTAATCTGTGTAGTAATTGAAGCAGGCTTCCAGGGAAGTGAAAGAATCACTGTCCTTGGAAGTGTTCAGAAAACAAGTAGATGAGGCCCTCAGTGACATGGTTTAGTGATGGACTTGGCAGTGCTGGGGTAACGGTTGGACTTGTTGGTCTTAAAGGGCTTTTCCAACCTAGTTGATTCTATGATTTTAATGTCATGTTTTTGACTAAACTAGAAATTCAGCCCTTGGTCAGGACCAGAGCCCAGCTTTTCTGAACACACTGCAAGCACACATGCAAGAAGTCCTTGTCTTTCTGTGCTTGAAGCTGAGGACAGCTGTATTTCTCACTTCTCCCACATAGCTTATGGATGGAATGAGTTAAGTAATCCCACTTGGGAAATCGGCCACAGATGCAAAGAATCTAGTGAAGGCGATGATAAAAAACTCATGCTGTATGTGCCCCTTGTAACTCATTCTCAATATCCTGATCAAGCTTTTTCATTCTCAATATCCTGATCAAGCTTTTGGAGCTTTAGTGTGTTACAGGCTCCCATTCAGTGAATGCTGGACAAACATCAGGAATCAAATTATGAAAATGTCAAAACAAATTACTGTTTTGTAATCCGTGATTGAGTTTATTGATAATAGCTAATGACAAGCAAGGACTTAAAGCTAATGCTTGTGGAGAATTGGCCTCCTGTGTGTATTCTGTTTGTTTTCTCCATTAGTTTTTCCGTATTTATGTTCCCCCTTTATGTGGCTTACTCATCTGTGCATTAGGGTTGTAGTGTTGGCTGTGGGGTCTCTAGGGTGAGGCTACTTTTATGTGAAACAGAAGAGTAGAGTCTAACCAGCATTTGTAGCTGTACTGCAAGGAAAGTAAACATGATTAGTAAAAGGATTTAATTTTACTGAACTTTTCCAACTTAAAACCCAAGAAAGTTATTTAATAGGCTATTCTACTGAATGTAGTATAACGATAAATAGTATTTTTTTTCTCTTCTGACAAGTATTTTCCTACATATGCCAGGATTCTAGAAATACTATGATAAAAGACAGATATTTTGGATTTCTGCATGTTATTTAATGCATTCAATCCAATGGGATAAAAGGAATTTTTAAATCCTGCAATATATATCTGGTTCTTTACATAGAATAAACCCCATGTAACTACATCTAAGGAATTTACAAGTTAAGTGGGAATTTCAAAAACTTGTCCTGATATAAAGCTGTCATGTTAGGAGAGAAAGGTAGTTCAGTGCTCACATGTGGTGGAAATGGGACAGTACATCTGGAATATGCCCTCATGCTTATTACAATATGAAATACCACTTTTGTGTTGACTGTGAAAAACCCTGTAACTTTAAAGTATGCTTTGGGAGAAGATTATTGCTCAGAAATAATAGCTTACTGAATATGGATTTTAAGTCCCAGAAAAAAATGGCAGGATGAGAAAGGATATTCACAGTACCCTGTAACATACTTAGGTCACCTAAACATTCCTTCTGTTCCCCTTCTGAATAGGCTTGATTTGCTATACTGACTACCTTTATTCCTATTCACCGTACATTTATCATAATGGTCATTTTTATTTTTAAAAAACCTGACATGGTAACAATATGTTTAATCTGCATTTCATATTTTTTAGAGTGCCCTTCTTGCAGAACATGATTTTGGAAAAGAGATTGGTGGAGAGCAGGTCAAAACAGCTCTGGGACAGGTCTGAGTAACTCTAGTGCAATGGGGTCTCCTTGGGGGCGATGGTAACATAAATAATAAAATGCTAACAATTCTTCCTGCCAGGCTTCCTTCTTCAGGATATTACTGCAGTGCATCTGAATGTGCTTTGACCTGGCCAATGCTTTTTGTTTCCCTATTATGGGAACTATTTGTCCCTTCCCACACCTTTGTGACTTTCCATTAAGAGAGGCATTAAATGATAGAACAGATTTAACCTTATTTTTCGTCAGCAAGTGTCAATGAATTGCTGAAGATTCCTTTTTGATTTTTGATTTCATAAAGCTTCAAAGCTGCTAAAGGAAATACTACACAAAACTTTCTTTCTGAAATCTTGGGACAGCCATACCTTTAGCCATTTAGCTAAGTGTTAAGAAACTATTCAGATGCGGTTGCTGTAAAATTTATAACCAGAGCCTACCTTTAATTGAAACCTTACTGCAGAGAAACAGTGGGCTTTTCCACCCAGACAAGTGGAATCTGCACATTCTGGTTTATAATTCAATTTTTACAGTGCCCTTTTCAGAGGAAACTCTCTTCTCTTTCCTGTCTGTCTTTGATTATTGCTGGGCTGGTGCCACCATCACGGTCTGTGCACCGCAAGACCAAATTTGAGTTTACGCAACACAAAAGAGCTGGTCCAGCTCCTCAGTCACTCCAGACTTGCATCTGACAGCACTCTGGAAGCACAGACTTTGCACAAACTGCCAATAAAAGCCAACCTTCCCAATTGCATTCCTTTAAAAGCCACTATTGTTCTCATTCATGACTGAACGGCTCAGCCTTCATTTCAAATGAAAAAAAGAAGTCCAGGCTGCACTGAACAATTTCCAGACATTTCCTCCACCCTCAGAGCATTTCAGTCCTATCACAAGGCTTTTGTGTGTGTAGCACCCGTGAAGTGGGTATGGTTGTTACTTTTCTCTCCAACAGGACAAAATCTCTCCCTTTAATGCCAGCTCTATGTTTCTTTAATATTTTAAAGAAAGTTTCTGTATTACCATGCAGAATTGGAAGGGCTGAATAGCAGATACATGCAAGGCATAATTTTACTGGCAGACAAGTAGGCGATGGAATAAATCTGGTGATACTTCAACTTCTTTAGTAAAAACCATTTTCATTGTGATCCCAAATTGTTTTTCTAAGTCACATTTTGGACTTCAAAACAATGCAAGCAATTATAATTTATTTTCATTTTACTCAGTGTTACACTAGAAAACCAATGAGCCCCAGAAAGATGTCTTGAATGGAAGTGTTTTTAACACAAAGACACCTAGATAGCCCTTTTCACCTATTTCTTAGGTTTTTTAATTTATCCCTTTACTATAATTACTATCTAAAAATACGCTACCAACTTCCAGTGTGCTAGAAACCAAAGAGAGGACATGGTCCTTACCCAGGAGACATAACGAGCTAGAATACAATGTAATTGGGCAAACGAAATGGTGAGTTATAAAAAAAAATCTGCCGTTATATCTCTTAAAAATAAGTAGTATTTTGCCTCAGCTGCTTTCTTTTTCTGACACATTTATATTAGTAGAAGAAAAATGGTGATACATAGTATTTCTATTGCTTGACAAAAATTTAGATTTGATACAGATATAAAAAAAAAAAAACAAAACACCTGGATTTTCTGTAATGAACCAGCAGGGATAGAACAGGTCAGACAGGATTTGGTGCTTTTCTCCCCATTGGAACAGGGACCAAAGCACTGAGGCCTCCCTCCATAACACAAGGGTAAAATTAGGTAGATTCAAATACCATTATTTAAAAAAATCTAACCCTGTCTGTAGGAAAGCATTTACGGGAAAATGTTAAGTAGAAAGGTGTCTTCAGTCCTGCCTTCTAGTGCTTAAGTTCCTTTTACTAAGAGAAAAACCTCCTTAAAAACCAGAAGCCTCTGCTAAAGGTGATTCCAGCACAGTGTTTCTTTAAGCATGGCCCGTGGAGGATATAAAGAAAGCAAGCTTCTGTTGAGCACACTCCTGGACAGAATCAATCCCTTGGTCTGGGAGCATTGAAAGCCTCCTTCCAGTTGGAGGGATTCAGACCCAAAGTTCCCATAAAGCTGGGAAGGGAGCACTAGAACCCCCAGTGAAGCTGTGCATAAGAACCATTTAAAGCTCACTCTAAGATGAAGTGTGGAGAGATACAGTGTATTACACTTTCACTGATTAAGACATTCAGTTGGGAGGCAGGACATCAGGTTTTTTTTTGGGGGGGGGGGTTGTATGAGGTTGTAAAGCCAAATCCATACCCCCAGCAAAGACCACTCCTATGAACTGCCCAGACACCTAAGCAGGACATCTGTACAGCCCTGTGGTGAACTGCTTGAGCTACCTAGCAATAAATGCCAACACGTCATTGTGACATCATGTTGTCCCAAATCACCAATGTTTGTCCTGATGAACAGGGCACCTGCTATCCCTGGGGTCGCCCCCTATCCCCCTTTTTTTTTTTTTTAATTAGCTGCTTGGAATAAGCCCTTTTTACATTAAATGGTCAAGTTGTTCAGTATTCACATTGGAAGTCATAAAGAAGGATAACCTGACAGACCAGCTTTCCTTCATAAAAGCAGATAAGTTGGGTTCCATTCTCTATTTGCTTGAGTATTAAAGAATTTTATATATAGTGTAAGCAGCAGTAATTATTGAGCAGGAAAGGACTCTCCCCAGTGCTATATCCACTGGATAGGAGGTGATGTTTCAAATCCTGACAAGCAAAGAAGAAACTGAACTGGATCCTGCACAAATTGGATTAATTTTCTCTCCACTGAAACAGCAGGAAAGCCAGAAGCCTCTACTTTGGGCACAGTCTTATTTAGTCTAAATACTCGTCTATAAAACGAGTCCCTTGGACAGCATTAACTAAACCATACTGATTACTGTGTTCTGCTGGGACAGTGATGGACTAAATACACCTGCGCTGGTTTTGCAGTGGAAGGTACATGCCTGTGAGATTAGGTGGCAGATGAAGGAGAGTTTTGTGAATCTCATGAGCACATGATGCTGATGTAAATTCTTTCATGGTAAGATGCAAATTGGCTGGGAAAATCTGTACATAATGGGATGAATAAGGTCTGCTATCCTAATCTTTCCAGAAGAATAATATAGTAAAGCATTGTCTACCTACATCTAAATTTAGCATATGGGATCCTTATTGTCTTTATTTAGTGGGTTAATAGTTAGCTTATCCAAACATCCTCTTCCCTCTTACTGTTTCCTTCCCTGTTACCTGTTTCTTCTGTACAGCTGGGAGGAAGCACCTCTTGGTCCCACAGGAGTGTCCACCAGGTCACACTGCACCCGACTGCTTCCCGCACCCCAGTTTGAGCTCAACACATGTATCTTAGAGGTGCCAGAAGCCTAAAATAGATGGGCAATGGTAAATAAAGATTAGGCACCAGGAATGGAGGAGAGAGGGAGGAAGTCTGTCATGAAATAGCGAGCCAAGAAGTTATCCCCTCCATTCCTCTCCTGCTGTCAGGAAGGAGAGATACTCTGGAAGGTTTCTCATTCAATACAAGTCTCTCAGCCCTTGTATTGCTGGAAATGAGTATCTGATAGACACAGAGCTTAATTTCCTTTCCCTGCCACCAATGCTCAGCTCCCCTCTAGGTGCTAGAAGTGAAGGAATTCCCTCTTTCTTCCTGCTTCTCTTCCTCCTCAAACAGATGTCCCCTGGCCACTCTCCCATTAGAGCACACTTAAGCAGCATTGATTGATGCTCCCAAGTCACTGGCATGTGTGAGAGACTGGCCTCTTTCAGAAAATCTCAGTGACATGGGGCCAGCCATTCTGCATACAAAACCCAGGAAGGTCCTAATATGTTCAGCATGTGCAACCTGATTAACTTCTGACTACAGGAAAACATACAATCATCTCCATATAGTTGGAGGTAGTGAGAAGTTATTAAACATGGTATGAGGGAGTTTATTATGAGTAATAGGATAGAATTGAGAAAGCAAATCCTTAAACACATGGAAAAACTGCCTGATAATGAGATCAACTCTAAGTATGAAAGGCTAGTGTTAGGAAGTGGTAGAAACCACATTCAGAATCAGATTTAACACTAGAAAATGTGCTGTGGTGAACACGTCTGCCCTGGCAGAGAGATGTGCAGCCTGATGGAGCATATCTTTTCTTTCTGCACCTAGCATTCCCTGATCTGAAAACAGGCCAAATCACAATAGAACCGGACTCTGTATTTTGAGGCTTCATTCCATGTCTGCTAGGGTCAGGAGAAAAAGGTTATCTTTGTAATATATGTTAGAAGCTACTCGAAATTGCAGCAGAGCTGGATGTCACAAAGGTGACAGGGAACATAAACAAGGAAGATGAAGCCATGTTTGCACTGATGATGGCCAAAAAGCACCTTACAGGACTGCAATAGTTACTTATTTCCACACTTGCCATCTATGCTTTGTCTAAAGATTTTATTATGCATCGAGTATTTTCTAGATGGAGCGGGAAGTGAAAGGAAACTAAGATGTGTGAGATTTAAAAAGAAAGTCCTTAAAATTAGGTCCAGGCTCTAGAAAGCTTATTTTGCCTTTGTACATTTGTAGGAAATATGTTTTGTCTTTCTTGCTTTCAGCATTAGGGGAAGGGAGCTGTCGGGAAAGTCTGGCTTGGTTATTTTTACAACTACATGTCTATTGCTAAACACGGCATGTAGACACCACCGACTGGAAATACCCACCCACCACCTACGTGTTTATTGTGAAACCAAGGCAATAGCAGAAGGCACTAGTGCTGCTGTTACCAAGTCAGCTGGGAATACCAGCAATTCGCCTGTCCTCTCAGCACCCAGGCGTTCCGCAGTTCCAGCTTGGTAGTGAAATCTCATTTCTCAGCTGATACAAGTGTATATACGGGTCTAAGAAGGCTTGAGTTAACTGCCAGACATTGCCTCAGGACACAAAGATGCAAAGATTTTTCCATTCTTTTTTTTTGCAATCTCCCTGCTTAATCCTACACAGTGGTTTCAGTGAAACCTGATAGGTCAGTGGTGGGTTGCCTCCTACAACTTCTGTTTTCTTCCTCTGCGGACTGTCTCAAATGAAGCAGCTAAATCAGGTTTAAGTTTCTGGCATGCAACTACCAGAAAAGAGCAGAGGTTTGAGTGAATATATTAATCAGCATACAGATTTTAATGACTGAATAGTGCTTTTTAGGAGGCAAACACAGAAATAGCTAACATTCTTGTTGCAATTTGGTCTTTTTGGAGGGTATTCTGGTTTTAGGACTAGAGATTTATAGTTTTGAAAACAATCTCTTGCTCTAATTTATGCTATGTTCAGTTTTACATCATCATGTATGGACTCTGGCAATGCCTTTGGCCTGTTGTACAGTCTTTATGTACAAACCAAGAGTATTCCACTGTGCAAATGCACACCCAAATGAGGCAAATTGCACTATTTCTGTTCCCAACTACCTGCTTTGTCTTGGAGTCCCTACACAACAATTACATGGCTAAATATAACATCTGTAGAATTTGATGCTTTTTCATTACAAAATATTGGCTAAGAAATTCTGAGTTTATATTTGTTATTGTTACTGTTGCAAACTTCAGCAGCATTACACAAGGAAATCAAGTAAGGTCAGTTTCATTATTTAATCCAAATGATATATATTTTCACAGTGTGGTTTGTAGAAAATACTGTAAGTGAAATGCCATGGGGAGTTGACAGACTACTTCCTCATCAGTATATCCAAAAAAACAATGGCAGCTGAATGCTAAAAAAAAGCATTCAGAAAATGGTCTAAAGATTTCTGAAGATGTGTAAATTCACTGATGTTGGAAAAACCCCAATATTTGCATTAAGATCATATATTGTTGTCCTTGATAATACTTCTACTCAAAAGCATACATAGCCAAAAGAAAATGAAGAAATGTTTGCTTGCTCTTCTGTAAGTGAGAGAAGACCAGTGTGTCTGTTTACCTGGTTTTTTTTAATTATGTTTTCAGTTGGCCTCTAAGTGCAATGAATTTGTCTTCACTTCTATGTGAAATACTTTTCCCCATCTAGATTCCAGATCTGGCCTCTGACATAGGTGACAGGATGGGAAATGGGTTCCTCTTAAAAACTGCGGAACACATTCTTATAAGGTTGTCAAGAGTTATCTCAGCTGTCCTAAAGTCCTTGGCAACTCAACTTTATCATATTTCTTACTTTTAATTTTGGCGTAGATATATGTGAACACAAGCTACACGATGCCTTTTTTCCTGCTGTGCTCCTGTGTCATGCAGTAGTACCAAGGGACTGATCAGAGAAGGAACAGGCTTTGGAGGTTAGGAGTCCTGGATGGGAGGCTGAATTGAAACATGTAATTGAGTGACCCTCAGCAAGTCATTTCTTTCTGCACATCGGTTTTCCCTCACGGCTGTCATTTGTAATATCCAGGACACAGATTTCTGGGTGGGTGGCACTGTTATTAATTATTTACTTGACTGACATCCAAGAGACCTGGTCACAGAGGCAACCCATCTGCATTGAACACAGTACAAAACTGACGAACACACATACACAGACTGTAAAATCATGTGCTAAGGACAAAGTAACAATAATCCATAATGCAAACATTAACATTAGCTGTCTTTCATGACTCTTGCAATAGAAATCCCAAAGGAAGCAGAGCTTTGAAAATGAGACAAATACATGAAACATCCACTAAAAATGACTTAGTCACAACAAGTTCCCTGCTCACCAGCAGATTGTTTTGAGAAGTTGCTATCTAGAATATTTAAGGCAAAGCAGCTGTTCCCAGCCACCCCGCTCCACAATAAGTTCTGCATAGAAGGTGTATGGCGAGGATACGTGGAGGCAGCTAGTGTCTATATGATGTCACCCTGAAGCAATCAGCCATGAGTTTTGTTTTATTTCATAAGGCTTTTTTCACTAACAAAGCCAAAGGTCATATTCTGTTATCCTAATCCTTCCCACAAAAGGATTATAGCTGTCTAGTTTATCAGGGTTCATTTTTTGCTAATGATGCCCACATTTCATTCTCTTTACAGTATGGCAAGACATTAATCTTTATTTTCTACTCATCAGTCCAAGGGTTTTGATACTTTATGTGTGGAAAGCAAAGAACTGTCAGCATGATCTAATTAAATTTTCTCACTGACCCTTACAGTGTTTAACAGCACCTCTTGCAGTCACATAATTACAGCAAATTGCAAGAATAGCATCCAAATTCAGTCAGATCTCCTGAATAACAATGACATTCTGCATTCCTGAACCCACATCTGTTAGCATTGCTGTCGAGATATATTTGAAAACCTTACGAGAGTAGCAACTATATACTCACAGCAATACTATATAGAAAATCCTACTTACATCACTGGAGATTTGCTAGATATCAGAGACCTTATAGCAAAATGTTCGATTTTCCATTCAGAACACAGTACCTAGGATTTAATCAAAATAATTTATTGGATGTTGTCTCTCTGCTCTAGTTACTCAGTAACCAAACGTACACAAGCAAGTATCAGTCACAAACATTTCTGATTAGAGGTACTCAAGGAAGTATCAATGTCTCAGACCATGAGTTTCAGAAAAATGACTACCATCTTAGGGCATTTAGAGGTAAGATTGAGGAACAGATATATGAAAAATTAAATATCAAAGAAAACTTTAAGACTGTCAGTCTCACACACACAGAAAGGAAGCCAGGGTACCAACTGTCTGAGTCCTGGGAGAGCCCTCCCTTCATGTCCAAGGAGTGCCACCTGATATTACTGTTGCAGACGTCCTAAATGAAGATTATTTTCTTTTTGCTGTTTGTTAAGATAGCTAACTCTCATTTTGAGTCTCTATATGTACTATATGTATAGGATCGCACAGACAATTTTGAACTTAAAAAAGCAAGGTTTTTCTTTACTCATATTTTCATAATGCAGAACTTCCATGCAGTGACAGCTGGGATCATCATACACACCAACCCTCCCCACAAACATTGTCCTTTAACTCTATGTAGACACTGGTTTGCCACCTGCATTCTCTGCAGGTCCAATTCTTGGCTATTGATTTACCAGAAATTCCCTCTTTCTCAGAGTTCTCTGTGTGGGACTGACCATGTACAACTTCACTGAGCAAGTGAAGCAGAGGACGTGTATTTCAGTGGACCCCACTGCTGAGCGAGAGCAGCCATCCTGATTCACACCAGCAAAGCTCTGTTCTCCATAAATCTGATTTCCCTAGACTTTTCTTGCTGAACAAAGTATTGCCCAGTGGTAATGTGGAGCAGAAGTGGAGGTTTCTTGGCTGCTGGATGCAGACACGACAGCACCCAAGGTTAACAGATGTTTTTGCTTTATCAGAAAATGATCTCAGCGCCCACCCCCTAAATTTCTCATGCTAGGGGAAAATCAGACCAAATCAATGGAGCAGACAACTGAGGAGTGGGAGGAGACCTATGCTTCCTTTAAACTAGGCACCACCAAGAGCCCCAGCCAGCTCTGGCACATCCATCCCCTAAATGCTGTGAGCTTTTAGGCTGGGCAAAAGCTATTTTCCTCTCTATCTTACTCCACAGCATGTTCAGGGCAGTTTTCAATGCTGCTATATGCTTCCCTAGCCAGACATAACAGCTGGGACTGGCGCCAGGAGTCCAGCTCATGATCCAGAAATGTGATTCTGATTTGGACTTTGTGATGGGTGAGGGAGCTCCACTGAGCTTCCTTGGGGAAGAAAGGAGTTTGGCCAAAGCCTTTGTAACACAATGCAAGTGCAAACCCCAGAGCTGAAGAAAGCATAGTGATAGAAGGAGTTTTGGCCAGCCTCATTTATATCACTCACAGCACTGCTATGACTTGCAGCTGTACCACTATTTTATCGCGCATAAATACAAATACATCAACACTGTGTTCACAACCATGAAAGGGCACAGGAACCCTTTGACATATGACCCAGAGTAAATGGTTCACACTGACCTCACAGCTGTTTGCCCCTACTTTGGAAGAGGATTAAAAACACACAGAGCAAGGAAAGGGGCTCCATGCTGGTGTCCGGCTTGTGCAGGGCTCTCCCCCTTGGAAACTGTAAATGTGAGAGGGCAGAGATGCAGGCAAGCACCCCTTCCATGAGCACTAGCTCTTTGCACATTCGGTGCGGCATTAGGTGAATGGGGACAGTGAAACTCCACAAACCAGGCTGCCAAGGCTTGGTGACGCAGCTGTAATTATTTCAGCTGTTTGCATTTTGTTAATTTTCATGATTGTTATATGATTATATAAGTAACCTGTTTTTCATTATTTATTCCTTATCCTTCCAACTTCCTCAGGAAAGAAAGGAACAAAAGAAATCTAATAAGCAGAGAAAGGAACCTGAAGTATTTCCAGTATCTTCTGTCCTACAGGCTCAGGACTAGAAAGAAAGTTCATGGAAGTATAATTACAAACTACAACTACTAAAAAAGTAGTTACAATGCTGAGAAAGCAGGGGTATGTGCCTCACAGTTATGCTGGTTTATATGGCATAGAAATAATCTCTGGTGCAGGGATGGAGCCCAAAACTCCCTACTAGACTGCAAAACCCTGAGGTTTTGCCCTTTTTCCTTCTTCATTCGTACTAGAACCTTGCCCTTCTTATATCACCTAGTTTGAAGAAGAAGCATGGTCATAGCTGAGACAGTAAACGGTGGTCCCGGAACTTCTGTTTTCATTTTTGGGGGTAAGAAATCACTCCATTTTATAAAAGATGAGAGCAGCACCATTTCCTTGGGAGACTGTGCTTTCATGGTGACTTGTGCCAACCTGCAAGAGGGGATATGAGGCTTTCACTCACTCAGACTGAGCAATCTTGCGAGCGTGTCTCTGTGTGCCGTCTAAGCTCAAAAAAGGAGAAGAAACTCATCCCCACAACAGAAGTATGCTTATTATTTCTAGCAGGAGCACTTACTTGCTTTCTCAGATACACACCTAGTTTTTACCATCCCTCCAGTAATTCTTACTATGTGAGTAACCACGTGCTCCATGGTGAAGAAGTGAAAGTTTAACTGTGCTGGGCCTGTGAGCAGGCAAAGTGGCATTCTGGAAAATCGGGACTTTCCTCAGTCTCAGAAATCTCTAGGAAATTCATGGCTCCACGTCTGCAGGTTGAGACTTTTACCAGAGTTATCCTGTCAGGAATCACACTTCTCACACCAGTGGGGTATTACTTGAACTTGTAGGGTCCTAAAAAAAAAAAAAAAGGATCTTTCTTTTTAATTTGCTGGGATTAGACAGGATCTGGTTATAGCTCTACATAGATAAGACATTTTATGCTTTATGTACAGCAAGTACCAGGTCCGGATTCATTTACACAGTAAGACTTCACATCATTCTCTTTCTAAGCCTATCCCATTGCATTTTTGAATCTCATTTTAAAATATTTCAAATAATTTGAATCCCTATAATTTATGTTGGTCTTAACTCCTTCTGACCTGTACTGCTATCACTAGACTATCATTCTGCAAACAAGAGGGCACAGCAGTTCTTCTGTAGGAAGGCCAGAAAAGGGAAGTTAAAAAACAGAGCAGAAACTGTCTTAGACTCCCAGAGAGGTTTTGTTCAGCAAACAGCAAAAGCTAGTTATTAGTAATTAGTCTGCAAACCCAGCTGCCTGCTTATCCTGTACTGTAGTTTTGCTGGCTTTTTCTTCATCTCTGGTGACAGAAAGATATTCAGTATTCCTGTCTCTAAATAATTTTATCTTCTCTCCCACTAGTGTTTCTGCATAATTTTAACCCAAGAGTAATGAAAAACATAAATTCTCAGTTGGCAGTCAAAATTTGTATACCTGTACTGCTAGGCAAAAGCACCAGGCAGACACATTTACCCATAGGAGATACACCACAGGTAGCAATAATATAGGGTCTCACTATAAAAACTACTACAGCTAACGAGATTAAGCCATCTATTTATACTAGGAAACAAACTGTAATTTACAGTTCCGGTGCTGCACTATGGATAACAGATACCTAATAAGGAGGCTCATTTCTTACCATAAAATCCATGGGAGTGAAGGAGAGAAGCCTGTGTTATTATATATGTAACTACAGTAATATATATGTTTATTTAAGTTACTCACAAGATAGTAAACCAGCATTCATCAAAAGCAACCAAAAGCTTTCAAGGAGAATGCAAACTGCACATTTACAGCCTCCAGAGGCAAAGAAGTCAGGGGTTCCCAGCAGGGCAATTAGCTTTGCTAAAGGAAAAGCAGCAGCCACCAAAAACAGGAGCCTTGCCTGCTGACACGAATGGGACTACACTGTCATGAAGCTGGGTGGGGTGAGACGGGCCTGGCCTCCCCTGCTCCCCTGAGGAGAAGGGGATTTCTCTGCAGAGTGGCCTATGCCTACTCTGAGGGAGCAATGTGTTAAAAACTTTAAAGATATTTTTCCTTTCTAAGGAAGTCGCTGCTTTATTCAAGAAGAGGCAAATGAAATCTCTCCATTCAAGTCCATTCAGCCTCATTCCTTTTTAATTCACTTTGGCTTTGTGACAGCTTCCCTTTCCTACCCTGTTGCTCTTTAAGATCTTGCCTCTTCCCCCAGCTAGCTGTCAGAGATCCTCTTTCTCTGGCTGCTGTTTAACATCTTTGTGCGTACCCCAGACCACAGGCTCTACCCCACAAATCTTTTTCCTTTCTTGGATTGTGCTTACAGACTCTCATCTTACTGAAATACAATGGAAAAAGACCACTCCTTACTTTGGCTCCGATATTTATGCTACTGTTATAGAAACAGTCTGCTGAAAGACAGAAGAGGCGTGCGGGTGTTTGGCTTTGCACACTGCCCAGTGGAATGCTTCAACACCTTCACCACAAACACACTTCCTAAAAAAGCCCTTCCAGGCTGTGTGCCTGTGGTGAGCAGGTGGAGGCAACCGCTCTGCTGTCCCTGTCCCTCAGGTCCACACCGTGCCACCGCCAGGAGGGCTTCACCCCTCATAGCACTAGCTCATCCACCTCCTTCCACATAATGACAGACACCTGTACAGATAAAAGTTATCAAGGAATCTTAAGTTCCAGTTTCACCCCAGAAGGACATTTACAGTGACTGCTCATGGCAACGCTGGTTAACACTGGGAAGGTGCTAAACCTTGACTCCAGCTGAAATACGTGACTCAGGGTGCCAGGCTCACTTCTGGCAGCATGCAAACACCCAGTGTACACAGGCCTTCAAGAGAATTTTTACCCACTACTTGAATGTATCTAGGATATTGTGGAAAACTCAGATCGAAAAATGTCTGCAGAAGCTCTTTATTGGATCAAGGCACTGTCATTGTACCCGAGGATGATGCACTTCCAGCCTGCTGAATCACACTTTTTTAATGATTGCCTGTGGGACCTGGATATGAAAATATTTTGCTATATTAGTAGAATTCTTTCTCGTCTACGAAATCATGTGTCGAAGCACTCTTATGAATCATAGAATCACTTTGTCCTTAATTTATCTCTCAGCTATTTCTCTGGGACACTATTTAAAGTAAAAAAACCCAGTGATTTTGATTCAGATTTGGACTTTCTTTTGTTTTCCTTCACCGTGTTTTAGTGCTAGCCCATGTATCATACATTTTTCCATTCAAAATGGCTGATTTATACATTCAAAGTTAATAATCATTGTTGTATTCAGTTAAAACAGAAACATTATGATGTTAACCCACTATGACTGGCTTAAGGGAGACAGACTCGCAGACCTGGGAAGAAATTTATCTTGGTTTTGTGAAGTGCTTTGAAATTGCTGAACTATCACAGAAGAAATAATCTTTCTAATCAAATTACCATGTTAAAGTATAAGCCAAATTTACAAGTGCCGTTAATATGATGATAAACATATTTTCAGTGAGTAAAGGCACACTAAGGATAGCAAAACATATCAACATCACAGGCTTCTTAAATCACATGCCACCTGCATGACCTTGACTTAGCTGAATATGGAGTCTTTAATGATTACTCAGTTAAACAACTGCATAGTTTTAACGTGAATAAACCTATAATTGCCGTGCCTTAGAAAGTACCAGAAAAACAAATAAAAAACCAAAATTACGTTTGATTTTGAAACTGCTCCTACTAAATGGACTATGTTTTGTATTGTCTTGTAGAAGGCAATATATAATGTATTTTAAACACAGCAAGCTGAATCGTATCTGTACACAGTATAAACCCATTAAGATGCTTTTAATAGTGCTGTGGCTCATTTTTAAAGAAAAAAACCCTGAACGACTTTTTTACAACACACACTTGACTATTAAATCATGCTTTTCATGTGAGGACATTCTGTGATCCTTGATGGGGGAGTAATGCTTGCCAATTAAAGAGGACCCTGAATTCTCATCAATTCACACAGGAAATGAGAGAGGAAGAGTGTTTTGTTTTCCTGCACGTATTTTCAAAATTAATTCTCTAACTCCAAATTTAGAACTGTTTGGAACTATGCCTGGTTGAAACAATTGAATGATTTACTATTGTTTAAAAATAAATATGATGATTCTGGCAAATACTGTAAAAGCACTTCTGTGGTTATTTTATTCCTGAACTTGTTTTTGGGGGGTGGGTTTGTTTTTTGTCTGTTTTTCTTAGAGGGAGAACAATTCTTCCTCTATCTTCCTGTCACCAAAAGGACAAATACCATTCAGGTTCAGCTAATTAACAGTGGTCAAATGTTTCCTTGTCTGAATTTTTTTCCTTTTTTTACATTATTATTTCAAAAGAGGGAGATTAAAGAAATAGATGGTATTATTATTATGTACATAAGCTGATTGCCAAGTAAGCGAGCAGTGTATCAGAAGAAGGGCATTACTTGGAAATGGCATCAGCCTTCCTCTGTTTTCAATTAAACATATTCCAGGCCAATTCCCATGGCACAGTTTTCTGTGGAGGAGGGAGATGTACTCTCTGTATAAGTAAAAACCAAAACATTAAACAAAATTATTCTGTTGACACAAGGCACCCTGCATGAGCAATACATTTACATGTATTACCCTGCACGCTGTACATTTGGGGTGCTTGAACAAAGCTGGGTGGATGCAAACAGACCTATTTCTTCACACCTATCACACAACTCTGTCAGCCAGCCCAAGGAAGAGACTTGAAGCTGCTCCAGCCTTTGCTTTGAATGCCTTTCCTGCCTAAGGTAATGTCTTCTTTTCTGAGAGATCTCATTGTGCTCCATTTCTATCTGCCTGTGATGAAAGAGTTGGCCGGCAAGCTTGAACACAGTCATGCTTGGGCTCATGGTTCCTGGAAGGGCTTTTTTGTGGTGGCGCATTCTGTTTCCACACTCCAGCTAGCTGTATGGGAGCTCCTCAGCCTTTATGAGTCACCCAGACAATCATGTCTGGTGGAAATGTAAGCACAATGTTACAAGACTTCATTATTTTCCAGCTTGTGTCTCATCTCCATAGAAAGAACAGGGTGGAAATAAGTTTCTGGTGAAACTTCTTCATCTGACAGAGGTGTATTCTGAGCAGCATTCGATACTCTTTGGACTCAGTGCACATCCAGCAGCATGTGAGCACACCAGCCTTCTGTCTTCCAGTTTGCAAAGACCTGGGTTCTGCACTGATTTTAACCAATGAGGTAGCATTATTTCTACCATGAGCTGGTTGACATAAAAAAACCCATTTTTCTTCCAAATGAAAATCCAAAGCTGTCTATAGAGGTGGTATATCAGCACCAACTTCAAACAGACTTGTTTGTCATGAGCAACTACCATGCAGCAGTTCACAAGCACACTTAGTCCATTTCATTACGTCAGACCTCCACTAAGTCCAGAGATGTTAAACAGTCCTTCCATGGCATTTGAGAAGACAGGGAACTGAACAAATTCCTTAGCTCATTATTTCAACTTTGCTGAAGTTCTGAGAACAATTAATTTATTACTTCAGTGCCTGGAAAACTTTAAAATGGAACAAAAAATTAATCTAAAAATAAATGCTTTACTTTTTAGTGAAATAAAAACCACCATTGCATTTCTTTTTTTCTTTTTTTTCGCTTTTGAGGGTAGTTCCAGAAATGTCATTTGGTATGAATGCAAATACTGGTTTATTGTTTTGACTCTACATGGTCCTCCATGAGGAGAGGGCATGGACCAGATGACCTGCAGAAGTCCCTTCCAACCTCAACCAATCTATGCATCTGTGAAATGGTCAAGTAAATGTCAAATCTTTGCCCAGTGAATTTCCTTCCCACCCTCTAAATCAATTTACTTAATATGATCTTTGAAGTCCTGAGTAGCTCTGGTGTAACATAAGGCACAGAGTATGAGATTCAGACAGAACCAGGGAAATAACACTTCCACTTCCATTCCTGAGACGCTGCTATTCCTTAGCTTCAAGCACTCCCTCCACCGCTAGAAGCTGCATCTGACTTAAATCAACTACTTCATGGGTAGTGGAGTTTTTTAGTTGGTTTTGGTTTTATTCTTATAGAAATAAGAGGATACAGTATCAAAAGAAATAAGCGTTGAAGATTTTTTATTTTGCATAGTGTCTTTTCCAACTCGAAAAAAATTAAAACCCCGACCAAAGAAAGGAACACTGACTAAATGTGCTACGGTGATACCAAGAAACAAATGCAGCGTAGACATATCCCCCCATCTCCCACTTCTCATCACAGATGAACATTTGTTACTCACTGTTACACTTTGAGTAGTTTGTAGAAAGCAATTTTTCACTTATTCCCAGATTCACTTATTCCCTTATCCAGAGACCCTCTTTTCCCAGCAAATTACACACATCCCTACTTACTGACTTCCTCTTATTCAAAACATGCAGAATGAGATAGATTAGGTAGATGAAACCAGTGACATTTACAGGAGAAGTTGTCTTTGATCCTTAAACTTTGCATCGTAAGACCTAGTTTTAAGAGTTTTAATGTAACCGTAACTACAGGAAATCCTTTTACAGATTCTAGCATGATAGGGCTTTTTCTCTTTTGTTTGTCTACTCCTCATTCATGTGACTCATGATAGCACATTATTTCAATCTGTAGTTTATTGCTGCTATCTTCCATTACACCTTGAGAAGAAATAGGATCAGAGATTTTTCTGATCAAAATAACAAAAGTGAACTCCACTGAACATCACCCTACGGGCAGCAGGGAAACAAACTTGAACGTGAAGCAAGCACTTCCAAAACAATACAGGAAAATACAGCTCTGGATGTCTTTAAAGGGAACTAGCTATAAGAAGCCAGTAAAATGCAACAACTTTTTGGCAATATATGAAACTATACTCTAACTCAAACCTGATTTCCAAGGTGGCTTGTATTTTTAACTTCCAATACCTCATGCGTTATGGCCCTATGCAGAAGAAAAAAAACTGAAACAAATAAAAAACCAACCAAATATACGTTTGGACAACATATGTTCTAAAATCATATGTTCCTATAATCTTCCTGCAGCTTTTCTCTGTTTAGCTGCTTGAAGCTATGCCAATCTAGTATCAACTAAAGAGATTTAGAGAGAAAAAAGTTATGGACTGAATTATTTCAAGTAGGATGAGATCTCCACACACGATAGGGGATATACTAGAAGTTTAAAGACAACATAAAGTAAACTTGCCCTCTTTTGAATTTTTATTGTATTAAATATTATCATTACTAATGGTTAGAAATCAGATGCACGCACGCACACACAGACTTATAACAAAGTTACATAAGGAGGATATATTTCAGCACTGTTCATGATTTTGGCATTGGTATGAAAAGGAAGTCTATTTGTTTTCATTTTTATTACAATGACAAAATAATCACTCCACTGTTTGACCACTGAATCTTCTTATTTTATACTTGGAAATTCAAAAAATCTTTTTCAATTCTTGTCTATCACCACAAGCCCAGTGAAGTTTGTTTCCTAGGTTCATAGGTTGTCCTTAATGGAGGCTATTTCACTCCATGAATCCTATTTTAAGATAAACTTATTACCTACAAAAAGCTACCTTCTCTGCAGAAAACCCAGAAGCTGAAAACTTGCTTGACCCATAATCTAAAGCTGCAATGCCTCCTTTGCTTAATAAATGTGACGTGTCACATATTGAACTTCAAGCCATTTACTGTTTCATGTAGATACTTAGTAATTTTGCATGTAAAAAAGAAGATAACAGTTAACACTATTACATTTTTTTCTACTACGTAATTTCTGACACACGAGTAGAAGAGTGCCAACTTCCTCTTTCCATTCCTTATTCAACAGCTCCCGATTTTAATCCCCAGCTGGAGAACGAAAATCAGCTCACCTTCCTGATACCGGCTTATTCAGACAATATTACTCTAATTCCCAACTTTAAAATATTTTACATCAAAAACTTTGATATATTTAAATAACTTGTTCTTAAATTGTATGTACAGATCTTCTTTGACTGCCAAGTCAGTGTATTAAAGTATTAAAATTTTAAACAAATTAACGTATTAATTTCAAACCTGTCATATTTTGCACGTAATTAATCACCAGCTGTATAAATAAAATTTAAAATAGTTAATTACTGGCAGAATTTGCAGTATCCAAACAGACTTTACAGATGTTTTCAATCCAAAAATCCATTATCCCAAAACCAAGGGTCAGCAAGAAAACCTGACTCAAGACTAATGGTCACTCATGTACTGATGACCTGCTAAGAAAAAAACCCCTAAACCCCCAAAAACTCCTTTTACAAAGAAATTAAAGAACAGACTCAGTCTCTAACAACACTTGCTTAAATGACCCGCCACCACACTTTCCTTCCTTGCATCACCAATATTTTGTTGGGGATTATGAGTCACAGGAGCTTTATGTAAATACTTTTAAATGGGTTTGAAATGTGCTGTTTTAATTTTGTGTTACTTCATAGTAGATTACAATAGTCTTGCTCCCTGGTGGCAAATACCTGCAGGGAGAATAGAAGGCCTTCTGCTACACTCAGTTATTGAAAATCCCTTTTCAGATCAAGTAAGTAGAAGTAGTGCTTTTGATCCAAAGTTCAGTTCACAGCAGGGCAGCATTTTTCATAGATCACTTGAGTTAATGGGCTCACTCGTTGCTATGTGGTTGATGGCAGACTGGCAGGAGGAAGTAAGCATTGTGACACAGGACTGCAGTAACTCCTTTAAGAGAGGCCAGTAAGAAAGATCCTAAGTCTGAGTACACTCAAACATGAATGCATTCATCTGGAAGAAACTTTGCTGTTTGATAACATATTTAAGTATGTTCCCCAGCTCATGTTCGTTAACATAAAGACAAAATATTTTACCTACTTCTATTTATTCAGATGTGCTTACTTTTTGCAAAATATGTTGCTAGAATGGGTAAAAGCTTGACCAAGAACTAAGAGGAGAATGTTAAATAATTTAGTCAGCATGCCTCAAGGGAAATTGTTAATCCGTAGAAATGAGACATGCCACTTGTGAAAGTTTTACTATATTAACACCATGTACCAGCCCTGCTTCAGTTAATTATTTGTACAAGCATCTTGATTACAGGAGGGTTCTAAATTAACATAAAATTTCCTTTTAACCAAAAAATTAAGATCCAGTCAGATCAGGCCAGGTAGGTAACACACACACAATTTGAATCACTCCAAATTTATGACATTAGTTCACCCAACTTCAGAAGCACCAAGGAGCTGAGAATTTTGTTTCTGTATTCTAAATTGAAGATTGAACTAATGCTTAACTCCTGAAGAAATATGGCTTTAAAGAGAGCTGCCACTGAACAGCTCAAGAGTTTTTCTAAGGCTAGGTCTTAATACTTGCTAAGCAGTGCAGCTACAGTCTCACAAAACTGCTGAAAGAAAAAGACTTGGTTCTTCAAGGTGAGAAGCCTTAAGTTTAGGCTCTGAAGGAAGCCCAACATATTGCATACTTGAGCAAGGTGCTGTTGCCTTCATTTGATTTACAACAGCAGCAGCATTAAAGCGTAACCCCCTACTCTGCTTACTCTTGTGCAGAACTGAAAATTAAGAGGATGCTCACCGTAAAGCACTTTTCCTCTTCTCCAACCATGGGTTTTTAGTCTCAAGGATTCTCTAAACTAGACTAACTTCCTGAAGCTGAAATAAAATGTCTCGCGCAACTATCTCTTTCTATACAGTACCGGGAAGAGCAGCAGTCTATAACTTAGAAGACAGCATAAAGCTAGAACGGGCAGCATTTTCTCTACAACCTTTAGAGCAAGTACATATACAAGTACGTACTGTTCAGGCATACCAAGTTATTTCTTGGCTTAAAGTCCAATTCAAACTTAACTTGGTTTCTCTCTTTCATTTGCCTTCCTTATTACCACAGTCCAGAATGTGGACAATATGCTGAAGACAAGAAGGAATAAATAAAAAACTGATGGGTTAGTTGTTTAAGATGAAATGGACAACAATTTTCAAGGTATCTATGACTTACTCTGATAAACTAAGTAAAAATTGGTGCAGTGGAGACAGCACCTGCACAGCACCTTAAAGAGTTTCACATTCTAGAGGTAAGATAGGCCTGCATTTGTGGTGCTTCAGGTTACATTATCAGTTTTAAGATTTCCCTTAGAAACTTCAGTGGCCTGTGTCCAAAAATATAGATGCAGAAAGAGGTGCTTGGCTCTCAGCTGCCCAACAACTCATTCTTATTGGCACTTAAACAAATGCAGCAAATCAGATATAACTGTCACATAAATCCAAGCTGGTATAATAATAGCTCTACTTACTGCTGAAATTTTCTGTTTTCACGGTTTGGAATATTCCTGCACAAGACTAGAAAAATATCTGGATACATTTAAAGAAATTCTTACAATTCAGCTGGTATCAAGGATAAATATGAAGTTTGACATACATGCATGTATGGCATTTTATTTTATTTTTTAATAGGACATGGAAGGAGGGAGTGGAAGAAAGAAAAGCTATACTTTTCTGCTGAGGGCAGTAGAAAAGCCTTTTATTTTCCCCCTGCGAAAGCTGTGTAAATGCTGAAGCTGAGATTGTAGCACCTAGCAGGAGTCTGCACAAGGAAATACTCAGTATGTGAATTATATACCATTTCAG
The DNA here is from genome assembly GCF_000696875.1 of Nestor notabilis. Lineage (NCBI taxonomy): Eukaryota > Metazoa > Chordata > Aves > Psittaciformes > Psittacidae > Nestor > Nestor notabilis. The sequence continues at coordinate 57,530 of NW_009925225.1, read as the reverse complement.
AGAGCACTGGTCAAGATCCAGAGTTGCAACAGTGCCAGTCGCTTTCAACCATTTCTTATAATATCATACTGTTACTGGTTAACAGGTGGGTTCTTGTCAAATGCTGTTTAAATAGTGCTAGGGCTAATGAACCATGGAAGTGAGACGGATTTGGGAGTACTGAGTAATGCTAAAAGTAAGTGTGATCCAGACTAAGTTGTACAGCAGCAAAACTTACCTGCCCTGCATGAGTGAAAAAGCATATTTAAAATATGTCTTTGCTGGATAAGATCTGGAGTTGTATGTACAGTCAAAAAAGATATAGCACTCAGGTTAGAATAAGTGAACAAAACCTCTACCATATGGCAAAGGCTGAGGTAAGAACAAGATGCCAAAACAAATTCTTGACAAACATCCTGGATACTTGCTAACATTCAAGAATTTGGTATGTTTTAACTGAGCAGTTCTTTTGATCCATGTCAAAGACATGACTAAAAGCTTGCTAGGGCTCACCGCAGTGTTCCCTCACTTTCCATTAGCACACAACATAGTAGTTTACAGGAGAAAAACATCAATGCACAAAATCTAGAATTAAGCCAGGCAGGAAGCAAGCACAAAGTTCTGTGCTAAACCCCCCCAAAACCTTACCTATTCCAAACATAAGGATATTTTTGATGCTTAAAGAAACAGACTGAAATGAGTGTTCCAGACAGTGTTCAGGTCATTAAGTTGTGAAAATGTCAAAGCAATTAGGGTCATACAATCAAATTCTAATGAGAAGTCTGAGTTAACACTTTTCATTATTGGTGCACTGAAATGAATTTAAAAATACACTTTTTGATGCTTCTTCCATGCCAACTGAAATATGTTCTACCACTTGTGTCTTGCTCTGGAAAGACTTAACTCCTGAAAAGAAGGAACAGTTGTTTTTCCACTCCTCTCCTCCATCATTTTTTTGGATGAAGAACCTCTACCTCCTCCCAACACAAACGGAAACAAACTCAGTTTAAACATTTAAAAAGATATAAAGGTTTATTAAATGAATCCAGATTTGACAGATATTACATAAATTAAGCAGCAATAAAATTTTACTAGGGTTTATGTACAGATCACAGTGATTTTCATTGTGCAATGAGGGCTGACTTTGTAACTTTGAACAGTACTTATACATGTGAGCTACAACAAGCAACCAGCAACATACAATGTTAGTCCAAAGTAACCTCGCAAGTCTAGCAGTTGAAACTGATTATGCGGTACACAGATGCCTGCTACCACTATCACTACTTACTACGCAACATAGTATTTATAAAGCAGTCAAGGTTTGCCATAGAAAAGTGCAAAACATGGGAAGTCTGTACACAGTACAGTACAAAAAGGAATCATGCTACAGTCATTGAAAGCTGAAAAATAATTCTATAGCATAGGAAGCACTGCAACACAACTCTTCTGAATGGCAAGCAGATGGGCTGCAGAACAGCCATATCTTAATTGCTTTCAAAACTGCAAAATCCCTGTTCATCCATTTAAACATACTTTAGTACCTATATTTGATCCATTAACAATGACTTTCTATAGTGGAAGATCACATTAGTTAAAGCTCAGTAGCACACGTATTTGTTGATCAAGCTCATTTACAGAAAAATCTACAGCATGTTCTCCATTGAAATCATGAAGCATTTATATCATTTGGTTACAAGGCAATTGGATTTATAATGCATGTTTACCACTTAAAACCTTAAACTGGGTAATTAAAAATATATATATATAAAAAACTCAAAAATAAAGGTTGTTTTTAATGTTTAACATTCTTGTTCACCAAAGCAGAATACCAAAGGCCTATGGGCTCTTGCAAGAAAACAGTCCTTATGCAACAGTCTATATGCAAAAACACATTAACAGATGCAACCAGAATACCATATTTGAGAAAACCATACTTTAGAGAATACCATATTTGAACAGAAAATGAAAAAGTGTTCTAGTCTGTTAAAAAACCAAACAAACAACAAACCAAACCATAAATCCAGAGACCTTAGTGCAGTATCTATCTGGGGACACCTGTGTGAGTGCTCAGACAGAACTACGTTAGTAGGCCGTGAAGTCCCAGCAAAGACTTAAAATAAAACAGACTCACTTGTGCAAATAAATAAAATGGGCAGGTAACTCATTTAAGTTTAAGACTGTAGAGAAAATAACTGATCACTTAAAATAATGCTTCAAGAATGTTTTGGGTTGCTTATTTTTTGTAGGTAAGGATAAAAAAAATTGAAAGCAGTTTTGTACTAGAAAGCATGTTGACGAGGTCAGTAGTTAGGCATATGTACACATGGCTCTGGAAACAATGTAAAGTCGGAGGATTAGCATTATTAATAAGATTGTATTTGTTCCTTTAGTCTCTGTCATAATGAGTGTCAGTGCATCCACTGCCAGCAGTGGATAAGACTCATTAAAAAAAAATCCACTATCTCCTGTTGTTCAAGCATTCAAAACTTCTAACCACTCATGTAGCACATGAGTTAAATGCAACTTTATTTCCTCAGCTTTGAAGACTTAAACACAGCATGGTTTTTAAACTTGGGGAAAAAAAATATTTAGCACACTTGCTTGTTGCAGTATGCACATTTTTTAATAAGAAACTGGTTTTGTAGTACTCAGAATCCATAAAATAGTTTAAGCTCACACATAAAAAAAGAGCTGAACTGTACTTGCTCCCATTAGACAAAGTAAGTTATATTTTACGTGCTTCAGTTTTTCTGATTGATACGGAGAAACTAATTCCACAGATACAAAAAGAGTGGACCAAATTCATTTTTTTCAAGAGAGTAAGATATTTTTACCAGGTTAAAATGATCATTTTCTATGGATTTTCCTGTATTTCATTATACATTCCTACACAGATTTTACTGAGTTGCAGCTGGGGTCATCAATTTGTGGCATTTGCATAACATCAAGATGACTTTGTGATGTTCCAGAATTACCACTATCAAGTATCCTGATTTTGCCACACATAGTGCATTTTTGCAGAGTTATGCAATCTCTTCAAGGTAGGACTTGCTTTATGAAGAAATAGATCTAGTACCCTAGAAATTGCAAGATCACAACAGCACTTCTGTACTCTTTAGAGCTACACAGAAGAAAATGGAAGTCGCTATTCTGCATTCCAGATGCCAATTTGTCATAATATTATAAACATGTCAATTTCATTAGAGATTAATAGAATCTCTACTTCATAAGCACTCAGGATTTAGTTCAGAAAAATTAATTTTTGGCTGACATTTCTTGTAGCATTTCAGATCAGAAGTGTGGGGAGCACCTTGTAGGAGAAACGGTCTGTATGGTCTACTTAGTAGACAGTTTTACGTAGAGCTATCGTAGTAGAGCTTCAGTGAGCTGACAGGCTTTGGGACAAAAAAAAAAAAAAGGTCTAAATATCGTAATTTCACTAAAAGTTATCAAAACCCATATCTGAGAGAATGTCATTACTTTTTTGAAATTGAAGCACTTCAAAACCAATTATCCTATATTAACACAAGTATCGCAATATGTAACATAAAAAAACCCTTAAAAAAGATCCTGACTTTTACACAATCTACCTTCATATTTATGTGTATTCATATACATACATATATATGCACATACTGATATTTGGTGCTACTTAAAATGAAGCAGTATTGCAAATACTTCCTAAATACAGTGTACTCAAGCTGCTAGAAGGACGTTAGTGAAGGGTGAAGGGTGAAAACAGAAGACTCCTTACATCTAAGGTTGGAACTCTGTACATAAGGAATTCCTGGCAGCAGAGATTTTAGGACATTTCCAAAAGCAGGAGCAGAAGAATCAGGTTCTAATATTTTCAGTCTTCCCTCTGGTATTCTGAAGTGCCAAGCACTCAACAACATCTATTTCAATAATGGAGAAAGTCTGTTATGGCTCATACTTTACATTTGGAGAAGACAGCAGGCTTGAGAGACAACAACTCTGGTAAGAGCCAGTTAGAGCCCTTTTATCAGTATGCAACTGAATTGCATGTTTACAGAGTCTTCATGTGAGGAATCTCATTTCAGACAATATATAATCACTCAATATCCTGGTTTGCAAAGAGACATCACTGTAACAGAACTTTATAAATCAGCCATTAAGATGCATCTTAACAGCAATAAAACACGCCCTTGTCTTTCTGCTTTCAAGTACTATGGTTGCAATTGTGAGGCATTGGAAATTTTAGGTACAAATATTTTTTAAAACTTAATTATTTTTATTTTTTACAAAGAATTATAAAATGTATATAAGATGATGAAAAACTCATTTATCCTTTTAAGATTTTTATTCCTAGAGAACTTCTTGAAAAACATTATTTGAAAAATAAAAATCATAGACTCTGCAAAGTACAAAAATTTACATCTTTGCACAGTTCCTGTGCTTTAGTTGTACTGTATTCATTATATACATATATACTAATTTGTGCTTCTAATTACACAAGTTTAGTACAAACTTATAAAATTAAGTCTATGAGTTAACTATGCAAAAAGGATTTGAGAATAGCAGGAAACTTAATCAAACCATAAGTTAAAAAAAAAAATATCCTAAAATATACCATTTTAGTGAGTCTACTTCAGAGTAGACTATCAATATTACAATTTACTAATGTCAAATGTTTACAGCAAAAAATTATTCTTGCCTGCCTCCAACTCTTTAGGTATTTACTATACACTAGTATGCATATATGAATGCAGTATCATTCTTATCCATAAAGAAATTCTTCATTTACATATGTACTCCATTTTTCTTCAGACTTGCTGTTAGCACTTCAACTTCCTTCCAGTTTCTAAGACAAAATATAATGAAAAAGAAACACAAAAATACAAAGAGAAGCATGTGAACTGAATGACAAATATCAACCTAGCACAGTTATAAGACTGAACTCAGTGTACAGAATTAATCTGACAATCTTATTTCTCTAACTGGAGTCTTCACTCTATACATGAAAATCTTGCAATCAAAACCAATCACATTTCCTTATCTGTCAAATCAATCTAGATATTTGCTTTTAACACTATTTTAAGTTTTAAGGACAGAAGGACTTAAATATCTGTACACAAAAAAAACTCTTCATCAAAGAACACCAAAGCCTGTGAGATAAATTACCTTTGCCATTCCATAAGCCTGCTTAACAGTATTTTATTTCAACAGTATTACTGTGATTCATGTTGGTTTTACAAGCTGTAAGGAAGTATTAATCACTGTTATGAAGCAAATGATGTAATTTCTGCATACAGCTCTCACTCACAGACCTTCAGTGTTTTGAGAGGACTCCCAATACTTGGACATACCTCATCCAGTGTAGATGTCACATTCAGAAGTTCTTGAATATTTCTAGATCTTTAGGAGGTACCGGAGGTGTCTTGTTCCAGTCATCTTCAGGGTAAGCTTCAAAATTGGAAGTATCCCCATCATTGGATACTTTCGGTACGATGGGAGGCTAGTCAGAACAAGCACAACAAAAATGTTAGTAGTTTCCTCAAGTTTTTTCAGTGAGCTCCTCTCCATCATATTAAAGCAGAAATTCTGTAAAAGACTGATAAACATATTTATAGAAGTTCACCTTTATCACTAATAATGAATGGCATGAGAGGGAAGCTTGCAGCAAGAGAGACATGTTCCAATGCTTGGTCTATATTGTGGCTAAAAGAAACTTATAATATAGTTACCTATTTTATTTAGCAATCAAGTTCTACCTGCTTTGCAGACTGAACGCGACTACTGCAAAAGTTTAGTACAACTAAGTTTCCATGCAAGTGCCACTTCTCCACAGCAAAATCTGCCACTCTCCTTCCTCACTCCTCCCCTCTTCTGTAGCCTAGAAGCAAAAAGGCGTGTAATCACATCAGGTTGCTTTCAGCTAAGAAAGAAAGAGTCTTGATAACTGTGTGGGTAACTGCTTTCTAATTGCAGGAAAAAAGCTTCATTTTCATGACTTTCAAATTGATTGATTGCTTTTAAAGTGGTGTAAATGACTGATTTCTGTATGCCTCACACTACCTACTATGCTTTCCTAGTCTAGCAATAAATTCAAGCACATAAAGAAATTGCTGCACTGTAAAAACTCACTTCACAAGGATGGCTGTAAAAGCATCTTAATTCAAATGGAGCTTTTTACAGAAACTTGGAGGTGACAAGAGAAACGTTTGTTTTCTACTTCTTTTCTCAGAGGATCCTTTGGATTTCTAGCACTGCCCACCAGCTTCACAGTACCTGTGTTTTTTTCCTTGTCTTGTATCTAGCATCAAGATTACTCTGCCTCTCCAGCCACAGGCAATGAGTTAAAGCTCCTTTCTGAAGTAGAGGTTAATGTAGGACAATCTCTTCTTTTCTCAAGGCACCTTGATCTCTCTATCCCCTTCTCAGTAACAGAGAGCTTAACTATTGTCATGAGTCCAACAGAAGACTTGTGGCTAAGAAAACCTTAAGGCCAATAACAAAACTGGCTAATAAAAGTCATACCACAGACAGAACTACCGAGTACAGCAAAACATTATTCTGCATCTTCTCAAAAGATGAGTCTGGCTTCTGCTTGCTCTGAGATCTTATCTGATCTTTCGGGCTTCTCAGTTTTAAACAATGCCATCAGCAGGTTTTCAGTGGGAAAGAAAGAGTCCCTGAAAGATGGTACTTTTAAGCTTCAGCCAAAAGCGAAGTCCTGCTTCTACATGTGGCAGTCACAATATACTGTGATGTTTTAGAAGATGCTTAAGAAAATGTGCAGCATCTAAGTCAGCTCCACTGTGGGCAATGCCTGGTACCCCCACCTCCCTGTAAGTATTTGGGCAGTAAACACCACCCTCACCATGCCCACGCGCAACCCACCCCCCAAAAAAAAAAAATAAAAGAGAGAGACAAAGGGAAATCCTATATTTTAGATTAAGAAAAGCATTTTCTCTCTTTTGGCCAATAGTATCATTTATATAATACTAATATTTAAGATCTTATCAGGACCATGAATCAATACTTCATTTATACAGTAGGCCAATTCATGCTTGGAATGGAGCACTGTATCCATTATTTCATATCTTTAGTCTCTTCTTCAATATAAAATACAGTGAGATTGTGAAAACTAATTCTGAAGAATATAGCTGCCTCTAGAAATAACGAAGTAAACTTCTGACTCAACATTCTCACTCTGACGTATAATTAAGCAGCATCTCATCTTTTAAGAACTTAACGTAACCATCACAAAGATTAAGAAACAAGTTTTGAATTCATAATCTAAATGCCACGGTGACTTTTTTTTGTTTTTCTTAAATATGAAAATGCAACACACAGGATGTTTTGATCTGAGACTCTCGATTTGGACCTCTGACATTCAGTGTTTAATATTATGTGTTTGTTATTTATTTGGTAATACAGTAGGTTGTCATAAACTTCAGAGTTTAAATACTTATAAAACATGTTATCATCCAGTTTGTGTTCTTTGCGGATTCATGTAACCAGAATTTACAGTAAATAATTTGAAAAAATGGGATTTCATTAAAAGATCTACATAAAACTAGTAATCAAAAATAAAATAAAATCCACACATTTAAAGAAAATGTGGATTTAAGAAAAAAAGTCACCTACAATTTTGTATTGGGATGTTTTCTACAAGAACGCATCAAGAACTACTTCATCTCTTATCTGTGTTGCATGAACTCAATTTATGACACCTAGCCAGAAATTCATTGTAAGAAACTAAAACAGAGAAAAGGAGAACCAAACATTTAATTCATATTTGATTGACTGTGTATAACAACCTATGCTACTGAAAATCACTAGTAAGAAGATGTATTATAACTTTGAGGAAGGAAGGAAAGAAAGAAAGCAGTTTTAAAACTTTAAAAAGCATTTTACAGTGTTGATAGCTTTTGCAAACATATGCCCTCATATAATACTAGAATTCAGTGCTGTTATAAAGTATGTAAGAATCACATTCATAAATCCTTCTCTCTCACCTTCCCTATTCCTCCTACTTGCATATGCTTTACATTTTACTAAAGCACTTACCTGGATTGAACTTGGCACGAAAATGCAAAGACCAGAGTAAAATACTTGCACAGATACAAGTGCAAGGAAAAAGCCGAACCAAAACAAAAATGAAACCAACAAACTACCAACCCTCTCACACCAAACAATCACGTATAACAAATAACTTGCAAAATTCTAGAATTCTTAAATGTTGTATTAACTAAGCTTCAGCAAAACAATGCAGGGAGTTTTTTTAGACATTTTGTATACAGACAAAAATGCAAGCGGACAATCCAATAATTAATTCTGCAGTGTAAAAGGGAAAAAAAATGCATATACACACATGCCCATAGACACATCTGAACACACAGATGCAACAGGAAACAAAAACCTTAACAGATCACCTTAAATGAACTATGACTTCTGGTCGCAATATCCTATACAGTATTTTGCAGAATATACCTTTAGTCTCCTTTGAGGTACAGCATCCCAATCTATAGACCTGAACCATCGATGTCTCTTCACATCATCTGCTCCATTCTTTAATGAAAAAAATCAAAATAAATATTGAATAAGTTATATATATGCCAAACCATGTATTTCACCATAAGAACTGTGGTATCAAAGTAGACTACTGGCCTGTATAGCCATTTTTTCTTTCCTTAGTAATAATCATTAAAAGATTATACAGGGTAAATTTATATTTCCCTAGCAGGCCCCTAGTTCCAGCAAAAAGATCCAAATTTCTCTCTCTCGCAAAACCATTCACTGCAGTCCTATCCACTTCCATTATCTCCAACATTTTACAGAATGCTTCTAATTCTTACACTAATTAAAAGAAAAATAAATGAGGTTGATGGTGTCTTAAATAAAAATCACATCTGGCAAGCACACAGTTGTATCAAATACTGCAACCATTTAGTGCTGACAACGAGGTTTTCAGTACTGTTACAAAAGTATATATATAAAAACATTTGTTTTCATTTTAGATACATGGTTAAAGGTGTATTTGTCTTGTAATTATTCTCGCTGTGATGACTGTTTTGATTATGCACATAAAGAACAAAAATTTCTTTGTTTTGTTTGTTTGGTGTGTTTGGGTTTCGTTTGGGGGTGTTTTTTTTTGTTTTTACGGGTTTGGGGGGATTTTTTTGAGTGGTTTTTGGTTTTTTTGTACCCTCCCCAGAATGAAGCTTGATTCTAGCACAGGCCCATTTTCAAGGCATTACGCACTGGAGAAAACCGGATGGTTCCCTGTCTCGAGCCTGATCACAGCACAATTTTAATGCACACTCAAAGCTCATACTACATGCAGCTCCATGAAATGAAGCATACCATACCTTTGAGTTTTTTTCACATTTATATGGAGTGGGACTATCCATGCGCACATCCAAAGGGGCAAAAAGGAGAGCGTAATTTATCACCTAGTTCCCTCAAAAGCAGATCTCATTGAATGCTTCACGAGAAAATGCCCAATGGGATTTAACACTTTTTAAACCAACTGTAATTAAGGAAAAGGATCAGACTCAAGACTGACCTACCACGCCCACCTCAAATTCCACTTCTACTTAGAAGTATTTTTGATTCAAATGAAAAATCACAGACTTAAAAAACAAAACAACCCCCTCCCCAAAACCCCAATCAACCAAAACAACAACAAAAAAAGACGACAAAAAACCCCCAGCAAAATACATTTCCCCAAATCTGTGCTTGAATAAACCAAGTTTGCTTTTGTTTTTCTTCAAAATTGTCAAAAGATATAAAAATTTTAACTGGCTGATATCTTTCTAAATTTTTAGCTTATGAAAGTTCGGGTTTAATCCCCCTGTTGATCCCCAAAAAACACTGCAAAGGATTCTGAAGGATAAAAAAACCCATTTATTTCCTAGCTTTTCTTACCAGTTTAAGTTTGTGCCAAAAAAAGCTCTGAAAAGGACCTTTGGTCAGCAGGTTCTAGCATCTATACTTATGCATTTGTGCTTTGTGCAAAAAAGCAAAGCTGTAATCTCCTGTCCCTGCAAACGCAAGTTTTAGCTGTCTCTAAAGAACTAAAATATTACACAGGTTAATTTAGGCATCTGCAACACTCTAACAAAGGTAACAAGTCAATGAATAAAGGATTAATGTGTGGTTTGGCTAGCCTTTTAAAGCACCTGAGTTAGTTTACATGCAATAACTTTTCACTGCACTACCAATCATAGTTACTGCACAGCTGCGAAAACAACTAAGCTTGTAACACAATTGTCATCTTCTGTGCCTTACAAGTAGTACAAGATCAGGACATCTCACAGAATTTACCAGATTGCTTTGCGTTCCACCTTGACATATCACAGACACAGTTGTATTTCTGGGGTAGGCTGGAATGCTACCTGAGATGCAAGCATATTTTGGACTAGTAAACTATTGCATTCAGAAGTCTACTCAGAATAGGATTCTTCTTGGTGCAAGACTATTTGACTGTGCTTAATCAGCCCCACCAAACTACCAGGACAATGACCAAACATCATGGTACAACAATGCTTATATATCTTAAAATAATTTTTAAGCTTCAAATTTGATTAGTGCTTCTTCTGGGATTAAACAGCTCCAAAGAATCAAATAAGCTGCCACCCTGTGCTACAGGACTTAGCACGAAGTATTCAAATTAATCAGTAAACAGGCAGGGTTTCTTTTCTTGTCTTTTTGTCCTTTTTTTTTTTTAGTGTGTGGGTGGGAGTGAGGAGGGAGGGAAATGATCGTAAAGGATACACAGTTAAACTCGCCATTTAGGATCACACAACCAAAGTAATGTATGGGAAAATATATCTCAATTTCATGATTATAAAAAGCCATAGAAGAGCTGTTCTAAATCTTTCCAACAGAACTCTTTCAGCCTTGTGCTATGTTCTGTGTTAGACCTAACATTTTATACTGACCTTCATATTTCCTAATCGTCTTGTCCTGTCAACTACAAGCAGCTTCTTAATAAGGTCTCTGCAATAAAGAAAACATGTTCTCTGTTAAACAAAGGCAATTGATATTTGACTGTCATACAAATGTTACAGAATATGAGCATACTTCCCTTTGACTAGCTAATACGGTGTATAATTTACCCATATGAATGGGTAAATTTTTAGACATTTAAGAATCAAGAATAAAAAAGGATAACCTGTTCTAAAAGGATCTTGCAGAATTTTTGCAAGTTCCTTTTAAACTCATTCAAGAAACAAAAGAGAAATAACACTCGCTCTCTCCACTCTCCCCCCTCAAATAGCACCATATCTTACTTTCTATTTTTGTGGTTTGCGAGGCATTCCAAATCTCAAAATTTATCTCAAGTCTATCTGGCAGAACACAACTCTTTATATATATATAAAATTCTGTGGCTGCTAAATATTCAGAGAAACCATGGAAGAGCCAGTCATCTGTTTAAAACTAGTAACATCTCTAAGCTTTAACTTAATTGAAAATAAAAAGGCTCCCCTGAAATTCTAGTTTATTGAACAGTTCTACATAAAGCTAAAACAACTTTTTAAAAGATGAATGTAAGTTTAGAGACATAAAGGATTTCAATTCAATTTTAGTAGCAAAGAACTTTAAATATTAAGCACCAAAAAATGCCAACATTAATCAGAGTGAGTATCACACAGCTAGTTGAAAGAAAAATCTTGCTTCACATTTCTATAAGCAGTTACTTTTTATCTGAGGTTACTTTGCTACTCACTTTTAGAATAACAGCATTCTGGCCTCATTGCATAAAGTACCAATGACAGAAAAGAACAAAAGTTTAGTCATCTTTCTTCTTTCTAGAGCCTCAAATACACCTGAGAGATGCAATGCTGCAAGAAATGCTGATGATCTACAAAGCACAGCTAATTGCAATTTTTAATTTGCAGAAGGTTTAAAAAAAACCCATCAGCTTTACTTGCAAAAAAGAATGTAAACATATTAATGACACACCTTCATCTCTCTAACTGTAACGCCTAACACAGAAAAAAACCCCAGTATTCTGTCACCTAACCTTGAAATCACAAAAGTGTATGCACGAAGAATGTATGAACTGAGAATGAATGTGCTAGACTGTTTGAAAAGCTGTTGTATTTGGCAGGAATATAGTTCTAAAACTCAAATGGAAAAATACCCATTTGGCAGATCTAAGGAGAATAAAAAACTTTAGGTAGAAAGCAATTTTTAAAACTCTCATGATCATTCCAGCCAATCAATATTTGGATTAGATTAAATCATGTGACTGACTCCTTTTACAGTCACCTTCACAGAAATACCTCTTTTCAGTCTTTGCAGAGAAGACTATTCCTTATGGAGAAGGGTACAAGAATGGCTATAAGCAGACTTTAAAACAGATGCAGGAATAAAAAGAAATCCAGAAACTCAGAACTAGATTCACAGGCTATATGGCCAAAGGTAAATCATGGAGTTTCCTGTTCCTACATAACCAGAAAACATACAATGGATCACTCACTCTTGGCTCCCTTCAAAATTTTATCTTAGAAAACAACAATTAAGGGATGACCTTGCTCATTGATACTGTATTGTCACTAAATACAAAGACATTTGCCGCATTCAAAAGAACAAATATCCATTAAATTAAAACAATAACAGATAGTTTAGTGATTCTTTATTATATAGTTTCTAAAGAATAATTTAGAAATAATCATGTTAAAAGTCTATCCAATAGATATGTTGCTGTATGTATTTGGGGCCTGAAATTCTACATTAAGGTCTTTCTAGACCAATTACCATTAAACTGCTGTAGCACTCATGTTTGATTTGGTATTTTCTAAAACTGTCTTCGCAAAGAGAAGCTTACAAAAAGCAAAAAAAAAAAAATATTATAACAAAAAAAGCTTATAAACTCATGAGCAGCCAAAGAAGTAGGTGGAGCATAATTAATACTTATGTTTTATCAGAAATGAAGTAACACAAAACTGCTGATAATTTTTTAATTTCTATTAATTTATTATCATCATTATGGCAAAAGCTGCTTTTCAGAAGAGACCTGAACTAATGGTCAAATGTGTCAAGGACTTCATGTATATAGGACAAAGGCCTTAGAGAAAACACCTGATCATATTGCAAGGCAGCTAAAAAAAGGGGACACAGTAGGAAAAAGTGTGATGTTAGCTCAGTCCAGAAGGAACAGCACTTACACAAGACACATAGCAGCATGCAGCAGGAGGAAAAGCAAAAGGTTGAAAGTGTGGGAAGGGGATGGGGACAGTCAGCTAGAAAAACATCAAGTTTATGTAAGTACATCTAGGTAGAAAAGTTTTCTCAGAGTCCAAAAAGGAATATACTTTTGCTGTGCAAGATCAGAGGTAAAGTACAATTACTATAAACACTGTACAGTACTAATACTTCAGACATAGCCTGGATGGGACAGGACCAAAGATAGTCTTCATCCATGCTGAGATACCAACTGGTAGGAAGAACAGAGAGAAAGCAAACAGCAAACAAACAAGATAAGAAGTAGACTGTGTTCTTAGGACAAAATAACGTTGGCATTTGCTTTAAGCTAGCGGTGCAGAGATGTCAAGACTATCCAGTTCTGCATACTGTGATTTAAAAAGAAGGGTTGACGTAACAAGAGATATACATAATGCTAACAACTCACTGCAGAAAGCAGGTGAAACAATGCAAATTAATGAGATCACCCAAAACCAAAGTATGAAAGGAGGAAAGCCAAAGCTAGAATCCCATGAGACTCCTTAAAGGCAGGAGTATAGTGGGAATGAGCTGCCAAGAACACACTGAAAGAAAAACTGAGTAAGAAAAGCTGGGAAAGAGGTTTGTCAACAACTATGTTGATTAATGTATCCCACAATTCACTGGCAGTCATGTCTAGACTGAAGAGCAAAACCTACATATGCATGTTTACTACCATAATTAGGACACTTCACAGCACCAGGTGTCCTCTGCATAGTAGAAATCAGTGTTGGTCTGTGAATGCTGAGCACAAACAGAAGCTAACAGCTTCTCTACTTTTAAATGCTTTCTCCATGTTAGACAGGTTTCTAATGATAATAACGTAATCTGAACTGTTCATCTTCTGGTCACACTTTTATACTTTACTGCAAACAGTATTACGTGATACAATGTTTTCTTCCCAAGACAGACTGGGTTACAAAGATCAGACAATGAGACTACACTAAATTGGAAACAGTCTCAAGATTGTAAGGGGAAAACTCTGTTAAGAACAGACACAAATATGAAACACTAATCGGCACATGGTGATGTAGACATGCTTGATTTGATGAACTTCATGATTCAGTGGAGGCTTAAAAAATCCTCTCCAAGTGATTATTTTTGCACAAGAATTCATAAAAGGTCAGGGTAAGTTGGACAGATCTCATTAGATTTGCTGTACAACATTTTATCTATTATTTACCTTGTCATGACAGTAAGTAAGTGCCATCTCTAAGGTCACTTCATCAAAACACCTTCAATGATTAATCTGGGAATGTAAGAATAATTTCCTGTTTTCACTCACTCAATCATCTCTGCTTCTGAGGAGAAACTCATGTTTAAAATTGCACTTCCACTGTTCTAATGTTTACTAAAAATTATTTCAATTCTTGATTTTTTTAAATAGGGGAAAAAAGCATTTCATCTGCAAAAGACCCATAACAATTGCAAAATACTGTAAATAAAATGCACATATGCATATTTAATACTGCACACTGAACTGGGGCCCTGCAATCAGAAGTGGAAGTCGATTTTACACTAGAAATTCTGAAGTATCAAGAGTTTATTCAAGTAGTTATGTTGAGAGTGATTTAACTGGTGCATATGCATACAAAGGAACCGTTTAGTGTTTGCTTTCTGCTCTCCTAATTTTTACTCATATTAAATGATCTATTTCCCAATATTTCTCCTTTTTTCTTTCTGCCAGGCACTAACCTGGAACCAATACACTCTGCAAAAGGTGGAACAGCATTTAATATTCTAAAATATGCACAAAAGTAAGAAGCGCAGATAACTATCTTAGAACCATATCTCCAGCTTGAAACCTACCAAAGACACAGTTTTACTTGGACCGCAAGAGTAAATGTAACCTAAAATATTTTGGTGTTTTACAAAATCTTCTACAAAGATCCTTTAGAAACAGTACTAAGGAGATGCTTAGAATACAAGAGTGTTGGGAGTCATGGACTTACTTTACATATAAATCCAAATGCCTCGGGAAATCTATTTTGCCAGCAAGAATCTTCTGATATATACCAAATGGATTGTCATCAAAAAATGGAGGAAACCTATTTTAATACAGCAAATTTTTAGAGGTTAGAAAAAGAATGTCTAAAAACCTTATAAACAGTATTATGTTATAGTAATTCTCCTCAGAAATCACTGATTACATAGTTCTTTTTGTAGGGTATCACTAATCAAATACTAACCTGAAGAATAACTTAAATCTGCCATTGCAAAACAGAAAAAAAAATTTTGTATGCAACATATTGAATACAGAATTAAAATTGCAGTATCACAAGAGAGATTTTTGTTACATTAATACAGTAATTAATCAACTATGAAATATATTTCAGTGTTAAAGTAAAACATTTCGCCTTTATCTATAAAACCCAAGGGTATACTTTCCAAAACAACATTGCCATTTTTGATCTTGTCCTGTAACTGCAGACACACCCTTATTCACTAGTTTCTAAAGCATCCTCATATGAATATATTGTCCAGTTCAGTTCGTAATTGTACTTCTTGAATTCAAGTATACGTCGTGTTAGAGAAGCTTTGAAAGAGACAGATTGCTTAGAACCTGAAATGCTCTCAAAGTGCAGCTGTCTTTCTGTGCAGGACAGATAAAGTACTTATTTCATAATCTTCCCAAGATGATTAAGATGCATCTAAAATTCAAAACTTACTATTGTCTAGAGTGTTTATAAACTTACGAGCAAAGAGTACTTGTTTTACAGCTACAACAAGAATCAAGAGTATTTTCTGTTGTTCTTCATTTACTAATATAACACATACTCCAATTACTGCAAGAGGCTCAGAGTGTATCATTACAGCTGGTATAAGCAGCTTAGCCCAAGTGCCAACAGTTTTTCAGAGTGGCAATCACCTTTTTTAGAAGTTACCACGGGAAACCTGTTAGGGGAATGAAATAACCCATTCACTAATCTCAGTCCCACTTTGACTTCCATAACATGACCAAACCATCCCTTTTACTATGCTTCTGTCTCAAAACCCCTATAGAAAAAAGGTGTTTTGAGTATCAACCATACACATTAATAACTTCCAACCACTATTACAATCCAATGTTTAAAATATTTTCATATCTCCATCAGTATAGTTAAGAAAAGCTGCCTGTGTGCATGTCTATTTTGCATACTATGTTCTGTACACTACTGAGATGTAAAAATCAAGTATTATGTATAAGTTTTTACATATTTACCTGTGGTTAAATTGCTCTTTGCTGTGCCACTTTGAAAAACTGAAATTACTATGCCTAGAATTCTTGTAAGAAATTTAAATTACATTTGGCTCTATATTAATTTAATGGCAGAACTGCTTAAAGTGCATTTGAACTGTATGCAAAATGAGAACAGCTTTGAAAGATTACTTAGTTTTCTTATGGACAAAACGACTTTGACACTACATCTATGTTTAACACAGCACAGATTTTAGACAAAACAAGACAAGTATTGTGCTGGAAGCTACCTAATAAACCAACAAAAAACCCCTTGAGTTTCAGATTATCTTCACACCGTAACACAAATAGAAACAGCTGCCTTTTTGCCACCAACAGAAAAGCAGAAAAAAAAAAAAAAATCTCTGCATATGGGACAACAGCTGCAAACCATTCCTTTTGCTAACTAATGCATAACAGTGGGACTGACATTGGTCTCCAAGGTAACAGATAGTTTTAGCACTGAAGATGGGAAGTTGTAAAACCTCAAGGGAAAACACACAGGTCAGAAAATACAAAACTGTAGACAGGAACTATTAGCTACCTAAAACGATAGACCAGCACATGGTATATGATGAAAATGAAAAACACAAAGCCTCATCAAATGAGAAAATTCAGTTAGCTACGCATTTGATGACAGTACAATTATGACCTAACATATCTAATGTTAAATAACAAGTACATTTCCTCTATGATAGATTGTAACAGAACACATTTACTCAAAAAGATCATTCAATTCTTTCTATTGACAGTTTGTTTAACTTGTTTAGATTAACTCTATGAACTCAGTATTACTCATCTGCTCTGTAAAGATTTCTTCTCACCCCTGGTTCTCTCTGTTCTTCACTCTTCCTTTATTTTACTATCTTAAACCTAAACAGACCTTGCCTTAAATCTAGGGTGTGCAGATTTAGAATTCCATGGGCCTCTAGAGATAAGACACTGCAGAACAGGAAAGTGTGGTTTTTGTTTGTTTGTCTTTAGAGAGACCATTTCCTTACACACACATCTACCAATTATTTTCAATTGCTTTTGGGGTTCAGAGAGAGTAACTTCAGGAAATAGCTACCAAATGTCTTCAGTAATTTACTTGCAGATAACAACTTAGTCTTGAAGTCAGGTTTTGTTCACCTCCAACTAATTTTCAAAACTTCTTTGCATTTCAAGGGATTAAGTTACCAAGGACTGGTTTTGCATTAGAAGTCCTGACAGTAAGTATCAAGCCACATCTTGAGTTGGTGAGGAAGAGTCATAAAACTCTGCAACAACAGCAGAAAGCTGGTAAAATACTAAAAGCATATGCCCGATGTGACAGCCTGCCCTCCTAAAGAAACCATGCATAAACCATAATCCCCCTCCTCAACCTCCTGAACTCCAGAATCTTGAAACTCCTAAGAAGTGGTATCAATGTCCACCCCCTACCTAAAAAAAAAAAAAAAAAAAAAAAAGAAAAAAAAAGAGAAAAGAAAAAAAGGCACACAACAAACACACACACACAAAAAAAGGCAGAAATACCCCCCAAAAAACAAACAAAAAGAAAAATAACCCAAAAAAACCCCACACCAAACCAAAAAGCCCGAACAAACTTGGATGGAGTCCCTGTCCCAGCTTTGGATAAGGACTCCACCTGAGCACTAGAAAGTAAATAGAAGCATCCAATCATTATAAAGAACATGTCTGCACTAATACTGTAGCAAAAAACATTACTAAATTGCTTGCAGCACACAGCTGCTCTGCCAATCAGTCCATATAAGAATTCAGCTGCCTTTTAGAAATGCATAATTTATTTCTATTTATTAAGAGTCTCTATAGCCAAAGTGTTTATGTTAAGCTGGGGGGAATGCAGATCTTATCCCTTGAGCCAGACAGTGTCAGGACACAAAAGATTCTACACAGAAATGATTGCAGCTGCTCCCTTTTTTAATGAAGAATATATACTGGTCATATTTCAGTAGAATATATATAGCAGCCATACTTCAGCACCCTGCAGTCTTGAGGTCTCACTGACTCCAGAGATGAAATGACTTGACTAACACCTGTAGTCAGTATGTTAACTTTGGAAGCCATGTTTCTATTACTGCTTTAGTAGGGAGAATCCCATCAACAGCTCTGTAAAGTGCAGAAAGGAAAAATGCCCAATACCCACTTACACTAACACTACACAGACAAAACAGACAGTGGTCCCACTGAAACCTGTGGCAGGAAGGTAAATCACTCAGACTACAGCTGGGAGACTGCAGCACCTGCAGTCACGTTACAGCACCAGACACTTTTACCTACAGTCTTCATGCTGTCTGAGATTAAGATTAGTGGCAACAAGGTTGCTGCCAATCTCTTGTTCCTTTCATCCCTCTGAGAAGGAGCCCCTTGACCAGCTTGGGCCACTCACCCTTAGACAGACTGGTGGCAGAAACGTGAAGCCTGGCTTCTGCACAGATCAGCCTACATAAATAATGACTTTTTGTTAGACAAGGGAGCCAAGCCTGCCTGGGTCAGTAGGGAACTATCAGTACATTTTTATGCCTTTTCTGCCTAGAAATTGTCTTGATATTCAAAGTCAATGCATATGCAAGCCTTCGGGATATTACGAAAACAAACAGTGGGCAGCAATGCTGTCTTGGGATAAAGAAAGAAAGAATAAATCCATGCAAAGACATTTTTATTCCAACCACTCTATAGGGCTGCAGATCCAGAATGAAAAGCCACAGAGGCAAACGGACACACGCTGAGGGAGCAAGAAAGTACAGGGGCCTGGTACCAAAAAGACATTCTAACAACTACGAAACCAAAACTGATGTTACTGATATTGATGATACTGATACCGTGTTACTTTCAAAGACGTAAAAAACTTGCTTTCACCTGCATTTATTCTACTGCATCGACCATGGCAAAACAGATTTATTTCAAAATTCCTACGCTTTTTAAGTACCTTCAAATGATATAACCAAGACAAAAAAGAAAAACATGCAGATGCCTTGTTCAGCACACAAGCAAAATTTCATGTTCTCTCTACCTAAACCGGTTATTTAAATAGTATCGAAAATAGTATTTCTTTTTTGAAATCAGAGCAACTTGACAGTTAATTTTATCTACCTAATACTTAAAGTCAAAAGCAGTGAATTATATTAATGTCACAAAGTCTCTCTGCAGTTTGAATTTGTACCTTTCAGAAACACTGCTTATCAAGCGAATTCCAAAATATCTAAAGTAGAGTTTGAGCAAACTGACTTCCAAATAGATATTTTAAGCTTTTCCCTGTTCCTTTTTTTTTTTTTTTTTTTGATTTAAACAAAACCAGTGCTCACATTTGGGAAGACTAAAGCTCTCACTGAAAATATGATTTCACTATGCTAGAAACTAATTACAGAAGCTTCTAAGAAAACTGGTAGTCCTCTTCTTCACCCTTTAAATATAAAGGATTTTATACATAAAAATCTAAACTTCAACAAAACCTGGATTTCCAAAACAGATAAGGAAAAGAGTGGCTGTTAAAAAAAATGTTACATTAAAAAACAAAACAAACATACCAACAAACAAAAAAAAAAAAGCAAAACTAACCATCATACCAAATCCAAAAAAAACCCTAAAAAAACCCCCAGAACAATAGTGATATATGTTCTTTTGTACACCTTCCCAATTCCTTTCTTCAGAGGCTGAGATGAAACTCTTCATTCAAGAATAAATTTAGCCTGAATTTGCTATTCTGAATATCATAAAAAGAACTAGTGAAGAATCCTGTATTATTTTATTACATAATATTGCTGTGATATAGTAATCATTATCACTTACCCTGACAGCATCTCAAATACAAGAATTCCTAGGGCCCACCAATCCACAGCTCTTCCATGGCCTTTGCTTTGTATAACTTCTGGTGCAAGGTACTCTGGAGTGCCACAGAGTGTCCATGTCCTTGGAAGAAAAGAAGATGAAAAAAAAAAATTAAACAAACAAACACAGACTGAAGTGAAACTGAAACAACAGTAATACAAAAAAACACAAACATATACATAGGAATAACCCAACATATGCCTATGTATTTAACGTATATAGATACAGAAGAAAAAACTAAGACCTTTACAAAATCTAAAAAGGATTGCTTTGATGAGGATCTTCAATTCTCCTGTAACAGAGATACATGGAAATTAAGAAAATTCCTGGCTGCAGGAAGTATCTATGTACTGTTTGTTTTCTGACTGTTGGTATGCTACTTTATCCATTAGGCTATTACATTGCTTTGAAATTACTAACAGTGGTTGTCACCCTGTGAACTGCAGACCCTGGGAGTTCATGAAGTACTTCTGACAGGCCCACCAGAAGGCAAGCTTATTCGCATTTTCCAGAAAAAAGAAAACTTTTCTGTTTAGAAAAAAATAAAGGCAAGAGGAGGAGACAAAAAAAAGTAGCAGTTTAAATCAGTAAATGGCTGAAGACGCAAGCAGGATTCCTTTCACAATCTAAGCAACCTTTTCCAAATGGTACTGGAATGTTACCTGTTACCACTTTAGAAAGAAAATATTTTATATATTCAGTTGTTGTAAATATTTACAAGGTGTAGCTAAGCAAGTGTGAGATATGTGATACTATCTTTGATATATTTTACAGTCATTTTTTTAGACATAGCCTTCTTAATATAAGCTCAGGATATGAAACTGTTCTATTGCTATCTGAAATGTGTATTTCAAGTTCTATAAATTCATGAAATAAATTGAAACTAAGCAGTTAATGTTTACAAAGACCAAATTACATTTTGAAACAAAGAATATTCTGAAACCAATTCTTTCAGAAATGTGAACTCTTCTTTGCAAAAAATACCCGTGAAGAATTTGCCTGGCATCACTACCTTATGTTTAAATATGCACTAGAGAAAAAAAATGTGCTTTCATTCTGAATAAATTACACTTCCCTAGGTAGGCAGTCAGAAGATGAAACTTTGAAAAAGTACAGTTCAAGAGAGGATGAAACAACAGCACAGAACAAGAAAGAAAAAAGCACACTGCATTTTAAGAAGAGTTCTAGTAAGACTGGACAAAGAATATAGTCTCAAAATTAACTGTCACTGCACATGATTTGTAACTTGCAGCAAAAAAACCTTTAATTGTTTTATCTGTGAGTGTAGGAAAAATCTTCTCCAATCAAACTGGTAACATGGCCCTAGAAAAATGCATTAAGATGAATAGCAATCACTTTTAGAAGTAATACATATTCCTTTCAAGTTCTAATTTTTCCTCCCACTGTTCTGCTAAACTTAACAAGTCTGTTTCCTAACCCTAAATGGATATTCAAGATGCACCTTACGGAATCTCAGATTGTCAACATTTTTTTTTTTTTATTGCTTTCTGTCTGTTTGGTTTTTCACACCTTAGCCTTGATTCATAAAAATTCTTAACATCAAGAAATAAGAGCTGCACAGTCAGTCAAGACTTTAAATGAAGATTTATGATGCACAGAGCTGAATTTCTTTAAGCTTGGTTGTAACATGGCAAAAGCTAAATTACTCCAGGTAAACTGTCAGAATGCGTTGGATAACACTATGCATGGTTCTTGAAACTACATTCATTAGTGTAAAGAATATATATTCAGTTTTCATCATAAAAAGGTGGCATATTTTTTATTGCTAGAAAATAGAAACTCTTTTTCCATTTCAAGCATACTTAAGAAAACTCTTAAGTATAGCACTGCTTTACACACTACTGCCATCTAGTAGTTGTCCAGATAAGGACTAGGTAATTAGGAAAAAGAAGCATTGCTTTGTTATGTCTTAAAACAAAATACCCCCCCATCCCCAAATTTAAAAAGCTGTATTACAGTCCACTGTCTTAATTTTTATTGATACTGATTTAGCCAGCTCTGCAAATAAAGCAGCTGGCAGCTTTACTGTATTTGGGAAGAAAGGGTGTACAAATAAAGCGGACAGAGCACGTACACATGTTTTAACGGACAAGCTAGGATATTAATGGATGGTTTACAGGGCAATGCCCCACAATGGTCATCCTTTCCTCCCAAAATTGCCAAAACTATGAAACCCCAAATTCAGCAAAGATGCAGCCTTTGGTGGTTTTCATCCCTTATCAAGGCCATTTACATACAGAAAAACTCAATCAGTCTAATATTTGACCATGACTTCCAGGACCTGCATAATTTGCTGGTGACAATATATCTACAATGATTCTTGATTACGATGCAGGTTAATAACAAGATCTTTTCTTTCAAGCAGAAGGAAAACACAAGTTAAGAAAATGCCGACATAACTTGAAGACCCCAGCTGCACTAGGAAATAGTATTTACTACTACCAGTAGGTCATCTATTTCTCTTAATTTCAGTCAATAAATTTATGTTTACTAACTACACATAAACTTGGAGGAAACTCAAATTCTTTGTCAAGCTGTGTATTTGTGCTGTAAGATCATGACTTCCTCTTCTGTTAGTCATGAAACAAATTAATAATTTGGAAAATGCATCAAGTAAGATCATTTCATCTTTTTACAGAATTAAGTTTGTTGGGTTTTGTGGTAGGATTTTTTTTCTGGTTTGTTTTCATTTAGGTTTTTGGTTTTGTTTGGATTTTTGGTTTTTGTTTCTTTGTTGGTTCATTTGTTTTTTTTTTTATCATTACTATTTCATGACTGTTGCGTATTCATCAGAAATTCCAAATAATCTTTTTGAAGATAAATTATAAAGCAGAAAAATATAAATAAACCATGGCATTCAAGCTACTACAAAAAGAAGTCTACTGCTTTGGGTTTTCAAGATAAAAGCTGAAATGCAGGTAAGCAACAGTTGATAAGGTTGAACATTTAATTTTAAAACATGAAAATAAAGCAAAGAATCTACTCTGGTCACAAAGATAAGCTATAAAATAATATTTGCAGGACTTATTAACAGTATTATTTGAAGAAGTTAAGTCTGGATAGTTAATGTATTTTAGCATTCTACACCATTCAGTTTCCACCTCTGCAGTCCCTGACAGGCTTCTTGCATACATGTTGGAGATTAACAACAACATACTTTTTGGCTTTCTTGTCTGGAAGTTTCTCCATAATTATACTCAGTGGAGATTGCTTTGTTTCCAGCCTGCAAACAGTGACAAACAATACACTTTGGATACAAGACTTGCTGTGTCTTGTTTTGTTTTTTGTTTTGTTTTCTTCAATCCACTCTGCAGAACAGTCATGAGGCACATCCATCTTCAGTAACAGCACAAAAGTATCCTCAACATCTTTAAGGTTAATCACTTCTCAAGTTTCTAGGAAGACTTTCACAGTTTAACAACCGAGGTCTTTATATGAATTTAAACTGAACAAACTCAAATTAACAGTGAAAAACACTCCTCAAAAAAGAAACAAAAATAATTGAAGGCCTAACTTTACCTAAAACTTTCATAACATTCTCAGTGAAATCTATGCATAAAACCCATAAAATTCTATGAACTTTCGTTTTATACGTCTCTGAAAGAATGCAGGAATTAAAACAAACAAACAAAAAGCCCCAAACAAACAAAACCAAATTTAAAAAAGCCACAAGTAAGAAAGATCAGAAACATGTTTAATGGATACACCACATAACCATCATGGATAAATTTATGCACTTTCCAGAACAAGAAGGCTTTAAAAATGTATTGGCTATAAAGTTCAAAGCAAATTCTTTCTACATCCTTCAGGTAACAATCACTTACAAACATCCTCCTCCCCATCTTTTTTTCTTGACTGCCCTTCTTTTAAAGTGGCGACAGATCTGTTTTATGTGAATGTAATTACAAGAAACTAAAAGGTTGTAACATCTTCAGTTAAGCAACATCAAGATGGAAAAGAGAAGAAATAAACAGCAGCTGAAGCAAAGACACTGTTTTGGAGGAAAAAAAGAGTACACTATGACTGAAAAGGGAGGAACAAGGATAAACAGAAGGACGTATCAACAAGAAACAAAAGGAGACAAGAAAACCTCCTGTTTTTCCTCTTTTGCTAGGGAAAAAATTAGATTCTAGCCCTTCGGAAAATGTACTAAACAGATAAACGTGTGGGCTGATTCACACAGTTGGAACACAAGCTATGAGCCAGCCACTCTCTCTGAAGAGTCACTTAAGTGTAGATAAATATGATGAACACCCTTTCACACACTGTAATGGGAAGAAAGAAAAATCTCTATTAAGCAACTACAGAATCATTCATGGGAAGTATTCTGTACCAAGACTGTAGTTGTATTGAAGGTCTTCTGCAGACCATGTTTTATTTTCAATATCATGTTGTCTTCCCTACTCTAGGAATACTTCTGTTGGTCCTAAGTGGCAGGCTTCCTCCTAGCTGTTTGAAAAACATACAAACTTTGTGTTTGATTTTCATATTACACTATATATATACATACAGATACACACATATTCACATACATGCATATAAGGTTCACATGTACAGACACTTGCCACGC
This sequence comes from Nestor notabilis, assembly GCF_000696875.1. Classification (NCBI taxonomy): domain Eukaryota; kingdom Metazoa; phylum Chordata; class Aves; order Psittaciformes; family Psittacidae; genus Nestor; species Nestor notabilis. Next base: position 32,718 of record NW_009925225.1, on the reverse strand, counting down.
ATAAAGATGACAAAACATCTCTTCATACTTTTGATCAAATAGTCTATGAAAAAAAATAAGCTACCAGAGTGCATAAGTGGGTAAATTGCTGACAACTGTGTATCTTTACAGGTGAATAAAAAGTGTTACGAAAATGACTATAGCTAGGGTGGAGAATACTATGTAGTTATAAAAAAAAAAATAAAAAAATAAAAAACCCACACCACCACAGACCAAAAACCAAGAAAACCCAAACCCCAACAGAAAAAAATCCCCCACAAACCAGACTTGCATAGGTAACTGCTTGTGCTCTAACTGATAAAGTCCTTGCTCCTTTCAACTTTATGTTCTCTATTTGCATTACTTGTTGTACAGTTACAGGTAAATTAGCTACAAATGCAAGACTATTTGAGTGTTCCATGATTCAATTCAAACCAAGCTGCTCAACTTCACTGCTCAACCTCCAAGAAATGTAAGACACACAAACAACCCTCCCAATTAAAAAAAGTAGGGATAACTTTTTTTTTTGATGTCCTAAAATGTATTTGAACAAATTTACTTTAATAGATTCATCTCCTGGATTGAAAAATATACTCTGAACTGAACTATCACCTTATTTAATGAAGGGTTACTTCTGCTGTGCCTTAAACCCACAGAAATCCAAATTAGGAATAACCACTAAGTGGCAGTATCTACATGTATAAAGGAAGCGGTAAGAATTTGTATGAAAATACCTTATAAGCAGATCATCCTACTTTCTTACATGGAAGTAGCCTTACCTCTTCCTGCAAAAAGTACTTTTCATTTAAAAAAAAAAAATAGTAAAAAAAGAAAAAAAAGAAAAGAACCTCATATTTTTAGACCTATCTGCTTGACCAGTGGAAACTGAATTCAATCAAACATGTTGATATTAAAACATTATGGTTTTAAAACAGACTTTGAGAACTTAAAGGTGCATAGAACCAGTGTACCTATTAGTTGCCTACCATTCTCCTGTGCCATGGCAACCCAGCACTGTAAGAATGTAACCCATAAGGAAGCAACTTTTATGACCTCCATAACATGATTTGATCCCTCACATTCACCTTCATTTCAAACTGATCTTGCAGAATTTCATACGGACACTGAGCTGTTGCAAAAGCAGCATTAAAACAGGTAAACAGATAGAGAAGAGGATGAGCACCTATGTAATGCCTAACTCGCTTACTTAGGCTGCCTCAGCTAGAACAATCAGATATGGCCTCCTTCAGGGGATGGCCCAAGGGCATAATACCAAAACTTGTCACACCACTTTTCTAATATGACAGGCCAGTTTGTCCTCCCACTCCCCCCCTCCCTTTTTTTTTTTAATCCCAGTGACAGTTCTTGCTTCCTTTTAAGAACATGTATTATATTCTTGGAAGAGTAATTCAAATGGAGAGAACAAAGAAATCATTGGAGAAAAAAAAGTCCTTTGGGCTACCAAAAAAGTTTGCATACAGTAGTGATATGGACATAAGGCTGACAGCATGACAGAAGTTACAGCGAAATAAATCACTTCTGCTAAGTTGGCCTTACTGCTTCTGTCTAGATTTTGCAGTTTCGTTTTAGCAACAGGCTAGTAAAAAGACAATATCCAGTTTTCAAATGTTATTCCCACTTTTAGGAAAAAAACTCTCTGAAAGCAGAAAGCAGAAGAAAACACAAATTACAAAACACCAATTCAATGTGTATGGAAGATTAATATCCCATTTCATATACTGATGTACAGATCTCAGTATTTTCTAGTATTACTTCACTGAAGTCCTCTTTCACAAGGCGACAATTGAAAACTTAAATATACAAAACTACTGATATATTTTTCTACAGTATCTTATCTGTGATCTTCCTCCTAGTTATACCTAGGGTGTAATACTGGTTTCCTTGTAGCCATTTCAGGATGATAATTTCCTTCGTATTAAGGTATTTGAGATGTGTGAACCGCATGGACTATTAGGTGAAATGCTCTGAAATCAAGCTTTTTTCTTCTGTTTAATGTGCAAAACGTAATTATCGTAACAAAAACCTACTTACCTATCCACCAATTTTTTAGCAAATCCAAAATCAGTAAGCTTGATATGTCCTTCTTTGTCTAGTAATATATTTTCAGGTTTTAAGTCTCTGTAAACTATTTCTTTGGAGTGCAGGTATTCTATTGCACAAATAATTTCCGCAGAATAAAACAGTCCTGTGCTGTTGTTGAAACGCCCCATGTTGCGCAGGTAACTAAAAAGTTCTCCTCCTGGCACATATTCCATTAACATATATAGAAAACGTTCATCGTGGTTGGTCCAAAATCTGTAATAAAAACATTATTTTATTGAATAAACAAATTATCTCTCCAATTTGCTTTAGAAATATATTTCTGTAAAATTATCTCTGCCTCAACTATGTACGTAATCAATTTATGCTTCCTATACCACAAATATTAAAATCCCAAGAATCTACGTAACAGACATTCAAGTAGCTGACTTAACCTGAAAAATAAAGCAGATAGTTCAGGATGCACAGCACAGGCCAAGAAAAAAAAAATCTAACTGATAGACTTCGTTGCATTGTACAGAACAAGTCTGCTAAGCACCTAGTAACTGACTTGGTACACTGCCAGTCTGCTAGGAACAGACAATTCTTACACACCTTACCTTTTATTTAATTACATATTGCCAAAGAGATGGTGCGTAAGCAGAGCTTTTGTAAAGATGTTTATGACAGTATGTTCAAAAACAGGACACCAGAGAGTTCTCCTTCCCCTCTCCTATCCCCTTCTCCCTGGAAATACACAACCCCAACTAAACTATCAAATTGCAATGCCTGGTCTTCTGCAGTATCTTTAAAAAAAGCAGTAGAAAAGCAAAAATTATCACAAAACAAGATTCCTTTCTATACTTCAGAATTAACCTAATAATAAGTATCTTCGGTTACTCAGACTATTGCCTTTAATTTAAGAACTATTATTGTGGTACTCATTCCTACAGTGCATTAAAGAGCAGCTAAGGAAGACGGAAAATTATTCCATGTGGCTTTCAAATGCTTCATTACAGAATACAGGAATCTTCTTTCCTACATTCCCTGAAACTAAGCTGTTTTACTTTCTACCCACAATGAACAACTCATACAACCCACACCCAAATATAACTCAACACTTAAGAAGAAAATAAGTATCCAGTAACACCTTGGAAGAATATTCTACCATTTTAAAACAAATAGGTATCCCTATTACTATGTTAACAGATAAAGAACAGTGTATTCCTATCTAGTTTATTGATATAAGACTAGAAGTTATTTTAGCTTCTAGTAACCATTTCTGCAGCATCATAAGAATGGAAAGATCAAGTATCTTTTTGTTTGGATTTTTTTTTTCCTTCATTAGCTGGTTCCTAATCAAGGTACAGAGTCTCAAGAAAAATAAGCAGAGCAAACTGAACTCCAAAACCCATGAGTGACTTTTGTTCAGTAAGATTTTCCTTCTTGATAGCAGCACTAAAGCAACCAAGAAAATGAGACAACCAGACATCAGCAACAGCTCCTCCATTCCTTCAAACTGTTGAAGAATGCAGAACACTGCTTTTATGACACCACTTCCCTATCATAGTCATCAACATCATCAACTGGCTATTGATGATGTTCATAGTATCTTTATTGACTACGCAAAAACCCCACTCTTGAAATATATTCTAAGTACTAATACAAAGTTGCACTTACAAGAAACAAAGAAAGAGGAACCAGAATGGGCAAAACAAAGCAAACCACATATTAAAACAAACCAAACCAAACACAACATGCCACCAACCAACTAAAAGAAGCCCAAACCAAACCAAAAAACCCAAAAAACAAAACCACCATGTACAGGGGAGAGAAAGGCGAAAATCTGGCAAAGAATAGAGAGGGAAAAAGTGGACAACCAAGACCTTTAAAGGCAATAGTTTTACTGCAATTAATTTCCTGAAGAACTGACGTTTACACATTTGTCTATCTGCAGAAAAATTAATGCATTATTTGGCATACATAAAAAATAGCAAAACCAAATAACAGCATAATAAAAATTCAGTATTTGCAATATGGATTGCTTTAAGTGGTATCTGAATACAAAACCCAAAAATATCACAGAAGCTGTGATTAGAATAACAGTGCTATGTAACATTACGGTTCAGCTTCTCTACATGAACTTTAGATGCCACCGTAAACTCTTACAGACAAATAATCTATTTTAGTTTACAGGACTGTAAGACATAGTTGATTTTATTAATTCTTGTTCTCTTGGGGAAAAAAAAAAATCAAAGAGATTAAAATTACAGCACAATATGATCTGCTGCACCCATAGAGGTATGATACATCACTCAAATGTGTCAGCAAAATTGTGTTTGGGAGTCTCCAGTGATCAGTTACTGCAGAAGCACAAAGCAAGCATTTCCAAAAACCAGTTTAAAAAAAATAAATAAATAACTTCGGTATCTTACAAAACCCAGGACCTCCTTATATGCACAAAAAGCATTTCTCAAAAGTAACAAGAAAAGGAAAAAAAAAATCTTTTATATGAGTCTTTACATGTAGGAAGTTATAGGGAAGATGAACACCAGAAATAAATTATGTGCAGTATTACTTTAAAATTCTCTATCATAAAGTGCTAAAAAAATACAGTATTATGATGCACTGACACATACTCATTGTTTTGCAACCAGAGAAAGATACCATCCATGTTTAAGATGGTGATGCTAATTGAAAATGGAAAAACGAGACTTCGGAGATAACACAGTTAAAAGGCATCGAAGCAGAACTATATAGGAATTTTTTCCCCTTTATGTTAATCAATTATAGTGAAACAATTCATGGAAAAATCCCATCTATTAGGGCGGGGAGGAGGTGACTCAAAAAAACTGTTAGCCACACAAAAAGCCACAGAAAGTTTTATTTGTCATACAGTCAGTGATAATTGGCCATGAATGCCTGTTTAACCTAAAGCATGTAAATATTAACATGACTTGTATTTTAACTAAATTGTTACAGCTAGGTTGCTTTAAGTCTCCTCTGCCAAGGGACAAAAGCATTACATAGACAATTACATGAGCATAGGTGAGGCAGAATTGCATTGAACACATCAACAGAAAATGCCAAGAGCTAGAAGACATGAAGAATGCTTGCCTTTGCTCACAAGCGAGCTCCTATTCAGATTGTGTTCTTTGGTTATTTTTAAAACCTGACATTGTGGAAATAAGGCATGAATGAAATCCAAGAAAACATATCAGTTTGGAGTTTTGGTCACTTCCGTATGGACATGAACCCTCAACATCCATGTCTCTATTCTCACTTGTTTCTCTGTTTCCACACTTGCTGCACTGTTCCAGATGCACAGATGTACTGGGTTGAGGGTTTTGCTTGTTTGTTGGTTTGGCTTTTTTTTGTTTTGTTAGGGTTTTTTTTTTCTTCTTTTAAAGAATTTATGTATGACATATGTATCATACATGATATACGTAGATATACATATAAAACCCTGTTCCCCCTGTTCCATCCATCTCTTAACCAGTCTAACCAGATGTACTTGGCCCCTCCATCTTACCTTCCTGCATGCATATGAAATTCCACATACCCTACAACTCATCTTACTGATACTGTGCCACACAGGACACTGGCTGGAAACTAACATGATGCCGGAAAAAGCAATAGCACACCAATAAAGAAGCCTCCTTCTGCAGGTCTCTTTCCATCTTTCAGATGACTACCATGCTTTTTTGCCTCTTCCTTTTTCTTCTCATAGTTTCTTAGCCCTGGGAAGAAGTTGCACTCCCTGCAGCTAGAGATTAACTAAGGCTAATTTTGTTTAATTTCATGTAAAGCTGATTAAAGCAGGCAAACGCAGAACAAATTTTAGTCAATGGCTCTGTATCCATGCATGAGAAAATATAAATGGAAATTAACTGTGCAATTACCCAGAGGTTTATCAATCCCATTAATAGATACGGACTCATATTGTTGTTGTGGTGCTGCGAACAGTAAAAGTCTGTTGCCTTCTGTCCTTAATAAAAAAATCATTGGGATCATCTCAATCACCATAATTCCACTAAAAGAAGTGTTCTTCATGAAAAGCATTTAAATCATGTTTCTCAACAGATTCTACCACTTAACCTCAAATATGGGAATCATAAAGCCCAAAACGTGATGCAGTCACTTAAACTCTAAAAACAAAGTTCGCAAAATTAAAGTTTGTACAAGTTTTCAAAAAAGCAGATACTTACATCTAACTATAACTTTATCTAGGACATATATATGTAGAAATACTTCTTTTCTCACCATTCTAACATCAAGAATCATTCTAGAAGTCATTTTGATGAGCTAATCCTAACATTTCTTCATTAGTATTTTCCCCTTAAGAAAATCTCTTCTGCAGTATGAAAACAAGACAGAATAAAGCTTATAATAAATCATTGCTTAAATGTTTAAATTATGCCTCCGAATTTTAAATTCTTGATTCTTCTGTAATAGATATTTTAGTCTGAAGTCTACTTAAGTCTAGATTACATAATAGAAATTAAATGGTTGGTGGTGTTTAAGTACATAAGAACTTGCAATGAAGCTCTAGAACACTTTATATGCACTTTCTACTAAGTCAGATGAATTTAAAAAAAAATAAAACAACTTACAATCTGATCAAAAAAGGGTGATTGACTTCTTTCAAGACTGACTTTTCATTGTGCACATGTTGCTCTTGCTTCAGTCGAATGACATCAGGAATGCTCATTACTTTCAGTGCAAAGTAACGTTTGGCCATTTTTTCCTTCACTAGATGAACACGCCCAAAGGTACCTGTGCCTGAAAAGTTGAAGAAGAAATGTCAACTTATTGTAAAAAATGATAAAAGCAAAGGTAATTTATTATATTAAAACCTACAGGAACTCAATTCCTGGTTTGGGTTTTCTCCTCATCAATACATCAATATTACATTTTAACTGTTTTCACACAATTTTCTTCTCAGGATTTCTCAGTTTTTAATGATAATGATTTACTATAAATAACAGTATTGTGATACTGCTACTCTTTGGATAGATACTAGAAGCATTTCTTGTAAAGAAGAGAACCGGTCCCGAGAAAGCGTAAAGGAGATGTATAAACTAAGTAAGTATGTAATACATAAGATTCAAATGTAACCAATATAAATGAAACAAGCAAAACTGTTCTCAGGTGCAGACAAAAGGCTAGGAAACAGTCTCTAAAATTTCAGAGATCAGTTTTAATTTAGGTCAGATGGGGAGGGACATGATAAACTCCAAAGCATTCAGCTGGTTATATAAGCAGTGTGTGGCATAAAAGTAAAAAAAAGTATTTAATGTTCACTTGCCATGGATTTAATCACTTCTCCACACAAAAAAACCACTACTTAGCTTTCCATATATTATTAAACCGAGGTAGCTAAAAGTCAATCAGCGTTCAGAATGTAGTAACTCAGAACACGGTAAGTACAGAATATACAAAAAGGATGGCAATGAAAAAAAAATAAAAATAAAAATATTCATCTGTCAAGGTCCCATGACTGAAAACAGCTATTTGCAATGACTCAGGTGAGGAGATTATTCCCTTAAATGTGCATGGAGAGGTGAAGTTATTCAGTAGGAAAAAGGAGTGATGGGAAAAAAATACCTTGCTGTCCCTTCTAAAGACAGATAAAAAAGTCTGCTTATAGCATTGCATTATTGTATTACATGGAAACAGTAGATGAGGCACCCTTTTTTTTGTAGTTAATGTATTCCTTTTTGCAATTCACTCTTCAAAATATAGAAGGAATACAAAAGTGTATTGCCTTTTAAGTAATGTATTATGCATTTCTCTGTTCAACACAGTAGTCACTAAAGTTCCTTGTAAGTGCATTGCTCTCAAGACAATTACACATAACTGAACTATTTCTTTTAGTCTGAAGTGAAAGTTAAAAGTAGTACATACAGCCACTGCTATTTGTACTGCTGCACAGCGTTATACATCTGAAGACAAACACATCAGCTTGTTGGGTGGTTGCTCACTGTTTTTTCACTCATTAAGCAATGCCATGTAGGCTCCATTAGAACAGTACACCAGGTATTTTTATTCTCCAAGAGAAATACATGTAAAGGATGTTTGGCATTCAAACCAATTGCCTAACTTGTAAAAAGTCACCACCTTGTTGAGAAGTGCCTTCCAAAAAACCTGAAATCTTATACCTTAAGCTCACAATCATCCCCTTCTTTGCACGTACCCTTGCAAGGCAGCCCATAGACCTGGTTCAGTATTATTAATCAGTATGTAAACTAATTTCAGATTGTGCTGGCCAGTTATGATCAATCTATACTATAGGACAATTTTCTAAGACATGTAGTGGTTGCAGAGAGATGAGTAAGTATGTGAAAGGAAACAGATTTTTGAGGTGGGGTGGAGGGGAAGGAAAGGGGGAGGTGACGGTGGGATGTGGACCAGAAAATTAAGTGGGGAGGGAAGGAAAATCAGGTGATTTTTTGCTTCCAGCAGGTTCAAGAAACTTGAGAAATTACATTTAAAGAAGTTTGCTTTCTGTATGTGCATTCTTACCTAAAACATTTAGATTTAAGTTATTCTTTCCAGTCACTTGCAACATTGTTTAAGAGCATGCCCTTTACTAACAAACAAAATTCTCATATTACAAACTCGAAACTAAAAACTTCAGTGATCCAGTTTGATGGAACTTGTGGTTTCATTACCAACACAGCTTTCAAAACCAGCTTTCGAGATAAAACTTCTCACCACACAACCCCTCCAAGGATTACAGCTGTCCAAGCACAAAAGATTCTATCAAAACAGTTTTACATTCCCACCTGTCCTGAGTTACAGTTCTTTAAGCATGAAAACAGTACACAGGTCTCAGATAAAGCCTGCTGTTATAGTAAAGTAAGCCATCAGGTTACCCTGGGAAATTTATCATGCAACTAATCCTTCAGCAATGAAGCCACATTACATAACTATATGATATTTGCACATGACAACCTTATTTGCACGGGGATGAGCTTCTCTAATTAAAAAGGCCCAAAAGCTTCCAAGCAGAGCCACCTGCTAAAGCTATTTAAAATACTGACTATTTACATCTGCACTGAATGCACAGACAAAAAAAAAAAATTACTTAGACTTAGTTTAATTCAGAATTAGGAGCTGAAATTTAACTTCTGAGTAAAAACACTGTCAAGAATAAATACAGTTGTATCGCACACTGAAACTAAAAATCATCTTACATTTCTGAGACTTCCAAATGTGGACTCGGGGAAATTAACAGCACCAACCCATAAAGTAAATGCTGGGTTTATATGCATTTTGATACTTGTATGAACAAAGTGCTTCCACAGGCAGGTAAATCAGAAGTCAACACATAACCTAATTGTTCCTCGGTCTCTAGTGATCTCATGTTTTATGACTTATTCTACATGTCCTAGAATTTTTTATTTTAGAATGCTTTAATTTTTCCTTATGTTATTGGTCTAACTTTACAAACGGTGCAGCTCAGAAATAACAGTAATAGCAATCACAAGTTCCATCCATTTTCAAAGAAGGACCTGTAGGGGATTACTGAGCAATAGTTCTAAATTTGGAAACATGGCCTCTTTAAAAATGTCTCTGCCAGGAACAGCAAAGCCTGGCAGGCTATTCCAGAATTGTGGCAAGCGCCTAATCTAGAGAGCCTCTGGGAAAACCAGAAGACCACACAGACAGGCGAGAACATACAACCTCCCTAACCAGTTTTATTGTTGAACTGATTGCAGGTAAGTCTTTTTCAAACATCTTTAGCCCAGTTTCAAGTAACTAAGGAAATCAAGATGACAATACAGACCAAAACCATCTAACATTTGTTTTCAGATGTCTCTTCTCATAATATGAAGTTTTTTTCACATTCAACTGTTCTCAGAAAATCCATTATGCCTGCACCAGTTGGTAGTGACAGTATCCAGACATACAACCACCACCCTTCCAGCACTGTTGACAAACAATATGCTCTCTTAAAGTCCTAAAGAAAAATAGCAGTGATGTTCTGGGAAGATGTCTGAAATTTACTTACACAATTTAAGCTGTTCAGTTAAACTCCTCTCACTGGAAAGAGCAAACATAGCAAGCACTACGATTTTTTTGAAAGAAGGAAAGACTTGAACCATGCGGGGGCCATTAACAGCAGGGAGCAGGGGAACTTGCTGAAACTTAAAAACAGTTGTATGAAGTATGGAAATAGGGTTTAATTTATGCCTTTGCACAGCCACATACAGGACTAATTCCTGAGGGTTTTTCTTTTTTCCCTTTATGCTTAGCTGGTCTTCACACAAACAGATAAATTTTGCATACAAAGATGACTACAATTCAAGTATCTCACTTGGAACTTTTGATGTGGATCTCCTGCTCATGCTTTCAGCCATTTCTACAAAGACTGTAAAGTTTCTATTCCTTGCAAATGCGGAGAACAGAAGAGGAACGGGACACAACGGCCAGTGTGGGAGGCTACATGAAGGTAGTGTTATGGTTGTTCAGTAGAGTCAAGAAAATACAGCTGTTTTATAAAAACAGGTCTTACTGCTGTGACTAGGTGGGAATTCTGTCCCTTACATTCATGGGAAGAAAACTAAAAAATTAAAGCAGCAAACTGGCAGCACGTAAGATGGAATCCCAGCTCCATCAATTTGAGGGAAGGTTTTTGGAAGCAGAAAAAGGCAGGGTAGTGAGTCTTCTATCAAGGTATTGCTGCCCCCTGCTCTCCAGGAAGGGGACACTAAGCTCATGGAACAGTTTCTACTAATCCCCAAGAAAGAATTGTCCGTCCCCCCCCTCCCCCCCCCGCCCTGATCACCTCAGGGCTCAGCTGCATGAACCAGCTAAATTTGACCTTCTGTGAAAGGTAAGTAAACATTCCTTAGGACTACCTTAAAATAGAAATATTCTGTACTGCCCATCTTGCACATAATAATGAAAGGAAATAGTGTTTACAGATTTGCACAATACTCTACTGACATTTATTTAATATTTAGTTCAAACCAAGAGAACTGAGGGGAACTGTGTACTGTTCTGTATGAGTGCTAGCCTGCTGAAGGAAAAGCAATGACTACACACATACATAACCTTACCCATCTCTATTGTAGTACGCTTTTGAGGGGGAAAAAAAAAAAAGTACTTATATCAGAAAATTATACCTCATGAAAAATTATTAGAAATTTTGAAGGAGGATTTGTAGTTCACTTGCACTTCTCCCTGCTAAGGCAAACAGCAAATGAAGGTTTCTGGCCATCAGTAACAAACACAAGTGAAGTGCGGCTGTGCAATTTGCAACATGCAACACAATTCAAGATTTTCAGGACTAAACGGGCGAACAGAGTAAAATATATAAAATGCTAACCACTAATCCAGTTTAATCTGTTTACAAAAGAAACAATAAAATTTTAGGATCCCTTTGCAAATTTGGTTTGGTTGCAGAACTTGGAGGAATGCTAGCAATCTTCTCAATTAGGTAACCTTTGCATGTTAAACACACATAAAGGGTGGGGGCCAAAAACTGCAGAGGACCAGCCTGGCCTACGTATCAAACACAAGGGCATTCTCAGTCTTAACAAAACAAGGTGTATTCCCTAAAGCCATGTCAAAATACCATAGCCAGTTTCCAGGATATTACGCTCTTCGAAGCCTGGTAGAAAAGATTAAAGAATGTGGGAATATTTCTGATGCACATTTAGATACTTTTGACGCTAGGAAAGCCAATCCTGCAACTTCTGATTGGCTAAAACAATTGAACGAGTAGTCATGTAGTGACTGTTTTGCTATTGATGTAGGTGACTAATTTAATATTCAGTTTGGCTCCGTATTTCTCCTATTAATTAGGGACAGCTGTTCCAGCTTCCCATCCTTTGAGTACTCAGCTCTTTCTTAAACCAAGTTTGCCTTGCTCAGATGGCTACCATCTGTTTTGATGAAGAATAAACTAGGTCAAGTGAGATCCATGACCCTGAGGGCTGCTTTCCAAGTCCAAAAGGGGTTGGTCCTGACCTTCACAGATGCCCAGAAAAAGCATTGTATGTATTTGCTTTTATTTACAGTTAGAAAAAGCGTTTCCTATTGTGTCACATACTAGTCTTTATTGGTAGCCACATGTACAAGAGACTTAATTCTGTTGATTATCAGGACACAAACTATGTTAGTTGTATCACTATCAAATGCCAAATTTGCCTGCCATTTAATCTCTGTCTCACCTTGGAATGGAACTTGAGCAGCCTAGCAACACGTCTTCAACAGGAGAGTAGGGATTGTCAATAATTCTTGACAAAGAAGGGGAAGAAATGGTACAGCAAAAGAAACCAGCCTACTCAAATGGACAGTAATCAGAAGATTGACACTTAAGAGAAATATATGGGGAAACTACTTGGCAGGAGGTTGACTACCATTCAACCTTCTTAAATTCATTGTCTTCAGTGAGTCACAAACCATCTGTGGATTCCTCCCTGTAATTCTTAGACTACTGCTTCCATACTTACATGCCACTCTAGAGGGCTCTGATGTAAACATGAAAAACACACCAGAGAAATAAAGAAATTTAAAGGAGGTTTTACAGGCTGCCTATTGTTCTTTGCAGAACTGTATCTCTTGCTATTGAATATAAGAAGTAAATGTCAGACAACAGCTTCTGCAAAGCTTTTTTATATCCTTCAATATTCGTATGTCTGAGGAAACAGTCTGATTAAAAGAGCTTAAAAGCACAGAAAGTAGAGATGCTTTGTGTAGAGTTCACCATGAAGAGCATTCATCATATGCAGCTGTGCCAGAGTAGCTTGCTTCTGTGACTTTATTCATTCGTTCATTGTGCTATGATTCAGTTTACAATATGAACTCCTTGGACAGGGTAAATGTCTTTCTACTTAGCAGTAATGTGAGATATCACACAACAAGAAATATGCCAGCTACATTCCAGGCAAGATCATTACTTTTCAGACTACCTGCCCCAGAAATTTTACTGGAAGTAGCATACCAGTGGTTATCACTTACTTCTATTTTGGATTCTAGACTTATCCCTCATCAACCCATTTTTAATCCAAAAGCTCAGTATCATTAATTCTTTATCCCAGCTCAGGTGAAGCTGAAAAGAAAGCAGAAATGCATGTCAGAAGCACAGTCTCGCTTTTGACTCAAAGATGCTGCTGGAAAAAATATCCAAACTCTTTGCTGCTTCCAGATTCCAAACATCTGGCATTTTTCAGGTTCTTTCTTACCTGCTATATACAGTGAACCTATAACAACACAACACTAAAACTACATGTAACAATCTGGAATCTAGAATAGTGTCTCTTCAGCTTCACACAAGATTTGGTATGTCAGAAGAATACCAAGCAATTGTGTCAACAACTCTCCTGGTTGACCCACCCATTTAAATCTTTCTAAATTACAATCCTGAAGAATTAAAAAGACAGAAATCACCAGGCTAATTAATACCCATCAGTCAAGCTTCCTGTTTTTCACGTAGCTCAGAGACAGGTTACCAATTTCTAAAAACTGCTATTCAACAGAACACCCATGATGGGAGTTCTTTTCTAATTCCAGATTATTTTTTTTTCTGGCTCAAAACTTATTTGGTGTTCTATAAAACTACTATAAATACCAGGGTGCCTTTAAACAAAATAAGCAGAATCCTTGAAAGTTTCTTCTCTCTCTTTCTTTATTTTGAAATACCAGGGACCAATAAATAAATGAGACCAGAAAGCCACCAGCCTGCTGGTACTAAGATAACCTTTAATTCTTTATGTTTCTAAACAGCTGTTAGAACATGGAATTTAAATGCATGTCCATGTCCCTTCACAAAACTTTAACATCCATAATCTTCAGAACAATTCTTATAAAACTAGTATTTACCCATTTGGTTCTTCTCTGGTATTTTTCTAAGTCTTCCCATGCCTTTCATGACTTGTGATTTGTGGCACATTGATATAAAGATTATGAACAGACAAATGGATGAAAAGTTTTTCCTCTGTACTGAAAACAGGACATTACAAAGCCATTATTCTTCCTACTTTCACCTATTTAAATTCCGCACATGAAGTGTTGAAAGGCCGCAACTGCAAAACTTTTTTTATAGAAACAGCTCAGTAGAAACCTTTAAAGATGTACTCTTTTTCACCTAGAAACTAAGCTCTGTACCACTTTGGCTGAACTACATTTATGAGGCCTGTTAAATTATACCAAACCCCTGCTAAAAAGTAAAACATATCAATCTGTATTGACCTGAATGAAAAAGACATTGGTCTATCACATTTTTGGAAAACGAGTGCAGTTAGGCTAAGAATCAGGTATCTATCTGGCTAGCAACAGAGGCTAAATTAAAACACTAGAGAGTATTACCTATTTAATCTGATAGATAATTAAAACATTATAAAAGGCTGCCACTTTTTAATCGTTGGAAAAGAATCCAGAAATTAGAAAGTATACTAGAGAGAGAAACCATTTTTGGACTTTTCAGAATTATAAAAACTCATTAAAACCCTATTCATAGAATAGCTTCTTTCTAGTAGTGAGAAATTAAAAGAAGCACATTAACTGAGAGTTTTTTGGAATGCAAATATTGAAGAAAATATTCTCATCTAAGAAAAACAAACAAAAATAAAATTTATGACTAATAAAACAAACACAAATGCAGTAATCCATCAAAGTTTCAAAGAGTCACTTTGTTCCACAGAAGTTCAAGTTGCATGGAGTTCTGATACAGATCAGATACATCAAGCAGCACAGGCTGAAACTTTAAAAGCAGCCCCCCCTGAACTATGTGAGGCTAAATAGGGATAGGTATCTAACACCTGATTATCCACTTTTCAACCCAGAAATGTGTCTCTATACACTTCTAGGATTTTTACATAAATCAGCATATTTTTGTCTTGAAACTCTTGATGTAAGTCAGTCCCAAATTACTACAAAGAAAGTATAAGGCTTAATATCCCTTGACTGTGTCCTTTTAAAAAGCAAACAAGAAAATCTTGTTAAAGTACAAAGGTTTATTATTGCTGAACGAATGTAATAAAAGCCACATTGTTTGTACTTGACCGACTTCCTCCTTCACAAATGCTGAACAGAAGCCTTTGACGGACTGGTACCTCTTATAATACATTCCTTTCAATTACATTTCACTTCTATCCTCATCTAAAGTAGTGCTAAAGGATAAATAAATTGAGGGGAACATTTCACATGCAGTGCACAAAACCTGTATTTATAATTACTTTTGACACAGATCATCCACTTACTACTTAAATTGGTGTTTCTACAATGCCACAAGTATAAGGTCGAGGAGCAAATTATGCTGAAGAGCACCTGGATGAAAACAGATCAAAGACTTTGACTTAATTTAAATGTACCCAAGCACATTTTAGTTCTCTTGTATGTTTCAGGAAATCACTAAATAGGCAACTAACAGAAAACTGTTCAAGATGACTTATTCCCTGACATTTTGTGTGTTACCACAGAACTACGCACAGAAGGCCCTAGTCCAGAAATGTATTTGCATATTTACGTACAAGTATACCAGCAAAATTGCAGCCAATACTTACTTCTCAATTTCTTTTTTAAAGTTTAACCTTTTTTCAGTTTGACTTTTGACTTCAATTTTTAAAATTTCACTGACCTAGAGCTACCTCAGGATGGGGGGCACAAAAACCTAACAAACAAACCAACCAACCCCAAACCAAACAACTAACCGAAACAACCACCACAAACACAAACCCCACTGGACACTGGCATTGAAGACAAAGCCTGTCCACTGAGTAGTAGTTTAAGGCCTTAAAGCATCAGAAAGTTTGGTCTTCACATTATACGTTCAAACTTTATTCTTTCAAAAATCAAAAATTGCCATAGAGGGCCACGCAGCCCCATATCATCTCTTTATGGTTGGACATTAAAAGATACAATGGATATGTGTCCTAAAAGGCTGCCACTGTTCTCGGCCTGCTGTCATTTATGGTGGGAATTTACAAAAAGTCTTTTTACAATACTTATTTTTCTAAGTAATTTGAAGTTTCAGGCTAATAGTGTACAAACAGTAACTGACCAGCTCAGTTGTACCCCAAACACAAGGCAAGAGACAGAATTTCTCCATTATTTTGGCAAACAACAACAGCCTCCCCAGACATCTTGAGTTGGAACTTCCTCACTTATTAAAGAGCTTACCTTTGGACCAGCCAGGTGAAATCCTTGCTTACCTTGCACTTGAGCTGTTATGCAGACAAAAACAGAAAAAGTTTCCTGAAACAACTAAACCCTATTCTGAAAATTTTATTTAGTTTGATCTTCATTTTGAACAGGTTTTACTGAATACTAGAGACTTTATTCTAATATTCACAAAGGACTTAGTGTTCTAACTACAGCAAAATGAATACCTTCCCAAAAGACTCAAATAATTCCTTTGCATCTGTAAGCTATGATTAGTGTGCTGGGCCACTGAGACCCTGTATTCTGTCTTCTGTAAATTAAGTTTTACAAAATAAAATCAAGCTACAAGCCAGTAAGAATCTTCTCTTAAAACACTATTTCAATCTGGAACAAGCAATGCAAATATATTTATTTTTGGTTAAGGGTTAATACACTGATAATTCATGAGTGGAACAAATTATTCCTCAAAGGGAAGGCTTTGTTTATGTTCATATGGCAGTATCAACTGATATTCCTGACAGACTACACAGTAAAGATGCATTATGTATCTAGAATTTACTTCACATATTCATTACTTTTCAAAATTCTCTCGTACTATACCATACAAAAAATAGTGTAGCACTGTCAGGATAAGGTGATGAAATCACTGTTGTTTGGCACTAGAATGGACATAATAATATTCTCCACACAAAGAGCTATTATGCAAGAAAGAGGAAGCAAGTCTAGAATATCCAAATAAAGTTATATCTGATATGGAACTGGAACAAATCCACCAACGCAAACATCAGGTTTTAAAATCTGTGTCTCCAAATTCCATTCTCAAGTATCAATTAAACATTACAGAAGAAAATATCTATAGTGTCCTGACATTACATTACCAATAGAAGACTGAAAATATTCTCTGTTTTAATACATAATATTACTGAAGACATGCCAATGTTAATTTAACACTAATGTTCAGTGTAAACACTTAAATGCTCTATCAGAAAAGGACTGTGGTCTTTAAACTTTTCATGCTGTTCAGGATTGTATGAACTACTACACTGGGTTTCTTTTCCTCTATAATACAAAATATTAAGTCTAAACTCAATTAAAATCCTGCTGTTTCCTAACCTCAATTCAGCCTGCTAAACTACTGAATCACAGAATGGGCAGATTATTTTTTTTCTATTTTTACTATACAGCTTCTTAAAAGGAAAGAAAAGACACTCTATGAAGTTTCCACAATTAGAAACAAATTGCCCTTGTTAGTTTCCTGCACACGCTTTCTTTCCCTCCCATCTCCAAACTGGGATCTATTCTCTTACCAACATATATCTCTGAATATCACGGCTAAGAAACCCATCCAAGACAACAAGTAAGACTTCAAATATAACATTGTACATAACTGACAATTATTTAAATGGACAAAGATTAACCAGGATGAGAAAATTTGAGAATTTATGAAAGAGTACACCCAAACAGCCTACAAATAATTGCTTTCATGAAACAACCTTCATTTCCAAAGTGACTCTCAAAAAACAAACTGTACAAGAAAACAAAAATCAAGAGGTGACTGGGTCACTACAGTCAATACTAAAGTAAGTTTCAGAGTCTGACACATATCAGAACAATATGATTATGTAACAGCAAGGATAAATATTTTGACTGATACCAGATTCCAGCATTTTTGTGCTGGAAATGTTTTCTGTACAATTTATCCTTTTTTATTTAAGCATAAAATCACTTATGGTACAATATTTTAATCACTATTTGCATTAAATGTATTTTGCTAATTTCCTACATTTGAAAACACAGGTGGGAAGATGTAATATGTCACAAACAGACAAGGATATAGGTGAACTCTCTAAACAATAAATTTTCCCCATCCAAAAGCAAGGTTGATGTACAAGATTATAAGAAATAAATCTCATTTGCAATGACTATTAGCTACTCGTGAACAAAATCTTTAATGAATAAATATACATATCTATGATAAAGAATTTCTCAGTTTGAAATTACCTATGAGTCACAATATGAAACTGAGAATTCTTCATACAGTCACATGAAGAGCAAAGGATAAAGTTCAAAATTAAACACTAGTGACATAGGGAAATAAAATACCGTCCAGTGCACATGCTTCAATTGCACATAGGCTAAGGCTTTTAAGATTCCCAAAAGGATGCTTTGTTTGGACAGGTGAGCACAATTTAGCGTACCTTGATACAGTCTTATTGAGCTGCAATATTCACTCCTAAATTTCCAAGCTAATATAAACCTGGGAGAAGAGTTAAGCTAGTTACTTCTTGGAATATTTATATCAAAATGCAGGTAAGTGATTTCAGACCCATTTTATACTTACAGCATTTTATATGCTGCTTTAAATTTTCTACAGTCTTTCAAAACATAGACCTCAAGTGTCTTCTCTGATGGTAACTGTGTTCAAATTTGATTTCTAAATTGTTTAAAAGTAGGCCTTTCTTAAATATTATCTGTCAATTCAAGGACTAGCTCCATTAAAATCTAATATTAAAAAGACAACTCATCCTTACACTGTAGGATTTTAACACCATAAACTAAAATACATACAAATCCAGAAGAAGGAAAAGAGTAGGCACATACATGAGCACATACCCTACACAAATCTTTGCATATGACCTGAGAACTTGCCATGAAATCTGAAATCCCTGTCAAATTTTTTACAGCTTCTAAATACATTGATGAAAAAAAGACTACATAACTCTTCACATGTACTGAGTTCAGACTGATAAAATCTCATCCTTACTAAGTACCAGTGTTCAAGACTGACCTCAAATTACAGAATCTCAGCTTAAAGATTCATGGGATTCACCCACTTAACCTGATGGTGACTAAGCTCAAAGTAGTACACTGGCACATCACTTCAGACGTGTAGACAAGTCAATTGAGATGTTAAAAACTGCATCTGAGGACAACCATTTGGACAATACACTGACTCAATACATCTGGACAGCTCTCTGTCTTGGGCTGGCTAATGTAAAGAATGACTCAAATGGAAAGCAAAGCTTTAAAAAGGAAACAAAACAAAAAAAAAAAAACAAACCCCCTCTGCATTATCTGTGACAATAAAAAACATCAGGAGATCAGAACCTTGTGATCTAAAACTGACCTATCCATGATTAGTGTTACCTGGTTACACCCATTCTCATAAACCCCTAGTCTAGACAAAAGAGTTTAACTCTTACATGTAGTGTATTTAGAATATTGCACAGAAAACGATTCTCAGCATTAAACATTTTATCAATTGCTCTGTTCCACAGACCATGAGGACTTATTTCTCAGGTCTTAATTCATAATGATCTGTATGGTCATAAAGAGTATCCAGTATACTATATAGCAGCAATAATAGTGAAGACTAGTAGACAGACCTTACTAATGGAAACGCAATTTCCAACCCATCATATCAGAGTTACAGCTATGAGCTAGTCAGCCCCAGTGTTCTCACTTCCCAGCCACTGAAAGCAGTTAGTCATTAATACTCAAATCTTGAAAATAAGAGTTTGTTTTTCGTAAGTATATTTTCTTTCAGATTTTCAGTTACGTTACTCTACTCTCCTATGTATGTTTTCATCATACATTAAATTTCTTAGCAACATATACCCATATACATGGATATATGGGTACTCCATACACATATATATTTATATACATATATAAAATATATTTATATACATTTACCCAACCACAGATTTTGTTTACTGCCAGAGTTGCTTCTCAATTCTACTCTCTCACATTCTCTCACTGCATAAAAACTCAGAATTATCTGAACCTAGTCTGATATATTTAAAAATATGTATTTTAAATTATTCATTTTAAAGAATCATCTTTTCAATATAATCCATAATTCAGGACTTACTCTTAAAGAAACAGTGCACAAGCACAAATGTGCTAAAATTAAAGGCAAGACCAGATATAAGGATCAGAAATTAAAGCAAAATCAACCTATGTGGCCAGTTCAATGGTTCATATATAACCCAAATCAGTTGTAACTGAAAGTTACTGGTATCTGACGGTTATTAGTTTATCATCCATTAACAATTTTTACAGACAATGAAACATGTTAAGTTTACAGCAACAATGATAAAAGGCATACTTCTGCCCTGAAAAGAGATTAAATATGCCAAACTAGAAAATTAGGCATATTAGATATTTACTGTTTTATGACATGAACCACAATTTGTTTCAGATGCTTACACACTTTCTGGAACAAGTAACAGTCTCAGAATACCAGGCAGAGACTGATGAAATTACTATTTCATATATAAAAGGTCCTCCTACATCAATCATGGGAGAGGAAACTAGTATTGCACTGCCCAAAACACACCTCTTCAGGATGTACGAGAAGGAAGCTGTGCCAATGACTAATACAAATATCTTCTTGACGTAAAAAATAAATGTTACCCTCAATAGGATTTGCCAGTATACAAGTTAAGTACCATCAATGTTTAAAGAGTCCCTAAGCACCTGTTTTAACTGTACTGCCCTTTTTAGTCAAGTTTACCAAGTTCCTTAGTCTTTAAAATGAGGTCTGTGTTCAACATGCAAAACTCTTCAGAGATGTATGTACTTAATGGCATGGTAGCTTGCACCCCCATAAGGGGGGAAAAAAAAAAAAAAAAAAAAAAGGATTTGCCTTGCTTATAAAACTAAACCAACTATGCAACTATGCAATGAAAGGACCTCCAAAGCAAAGTGACCAAACTGTACATTTTTTTTCCTTCTCTCTGCTCTCTCCCCCACCATGTGTCCTAGCATTTCTAGGTTTGGTGGGTGGTTGTTTGAGGTTTCTTCTTTTTGTTTTTTCCTTTCCTATTAGTACAATCATTGTTTAATTATACATCAAGAATCATATTTCAGAGAACCAAGGGAGGCCAAGCAACAAAGTTATGTTTGTTCTCAAGCAATGCAGCTCTTAACTCTTACCAAAAATTATTATTTTCTAGCTAATTATGCTAGAAATCACAACTGGTCTGGGAGTATCTGGAGTTCTGAATCTCTCCCTAGCTGTTACATCCAATTGCCAATTTTTTTCCTTTACAAATACTATAAATAACCAAACACATGAAAATTGGAGAGGTTTATCAGTATATTTTATTACAGGAGATAAAATGGCAATATTAAATCAAGAGTTCCCAACTTCAAGATATCAGTGAATCCATAGCTAGCTTATTTCTATATAATGCTGCAGGCATCACACACTCAGTATTAAGTAGCAACAACTACAAGTTCAGATACATGTACCAAACCAAGCACTAGTAACATTTGTTTTTTCACATACCATCATTTACAATACCCAATCATCCTCCTAGCCAGGCTTTCACTCTGTTCTATTTGCTTTGCTCTGAAAAGAATCAGTATCACGGAAACACAAACCTACCTAAACAAAATGCAAGGGTGTCTCAAACACAGCATTAAGTCCCCTTATCCTACTCTCTTTTTCCAACATCATTTTTAGGTAGGGATTGCAACACTCTGAAATAAAGGTAAAGCCTCAGCTATGCGTTCATCTCAGTTACTGCCTGCTAACCTTCTCTGACTATTCATCCACTCCTGTAGTCCCAATTTCACTATGAACCCTCTTTAAAAAAAAAAAAAAAAAAAAAAAAAAAAAAAAAACAAAAAAAAAAAAAAAAAAAAAAAAAAAAAAGTAACCATGAAAAAAGTCAGTAAAAATAAAAAAGAGTATTTAAAATTAACACAGAGGTATGAACCCATGCCTCCAAATACATAGTGCCAAAGCATTTCATCTGCAATTAGACATTTAAGATCAAGATTCAAATACAAAATTCATACATTGCAGGCTTTTATGTTCAAGATACACTCCTAAGAGGAAACACTTAAAAGCAATATGAAACTAGCATACGCTAAGCCATGAAATCAATAACCATACAACCAACTCCTGCTTTAGTTTTAAGTTATATAGGTTTACCTGCAGATCCGTCAGAAATAAAATAGGTTGCTGAGGGACTAGCTAATTAGCCACAAAGCCAGCTGACTTTTCCATTTCCTATTTCACAGTGTTGCTTCTCTATTCACTATGTATTGCAAGCTCTTTTCAACAGATAAAGAATTCACTGATAAGTAACATTACCTGCAGTAAGGTACAATTAATACGTATTTCCTGTTAAAGAATATTAAAAATCCTTGCTAAACAGGATTTTGAGATTCTGTTTCTCAATCTGCCTCTAATGTCAGTCAGGGTGAATATTTATGGAATTACACACTTATAACATCATAAGCTTAACTTCTGCTCACAAAATTAAATAATGTACACTTTTTTCTTTTTTTCCCCCCCCCTGGGTGGGGAGAAGCGTAATTCCAAAATATTCTTTAGATTCCAGGTCTCAGATACTGCTATTTTACAAAATTAGTAGGATCACAGATTTCCGTAGCATTGTTTTCCCAGAATTATCCCAAATCGAGTCAACAAGGCTGTACTCTGCCTCAACCCACATGCAACAGTGCAGCAGGAACATTGAAAAATTTAGGCCTACCTAACAACAATAGCTGAAAAAAATCATCTCCACCGCCACCAAAATAAATCTTTTAACTTACACTAAGCGTTGCAGATACAGAGCTGAGATCATTCTAGAAATTCTCTTCACTTCATTTAGAATAAAGGATACAGTTTATTTTATTAAACACTTAAAAGGGATAGTCATAGACTTTATAGCATCACTGATGGATGTTCCCATTGTTTCTACTTTTCAACTGACGAAGGATGTAATGTATACAACCGAAATCCCAAAAAATTAACTTAAGCACTTTTTTTTCCACAGAAACGTATTTCCACGTCTTTTAAAATATTTTGCATTATCACTTATGTTAGTTCTTTCTTTTTCAGATTCTTTCCAAATCTCTTCTCAGTTACTTCGTTTTCCTTCTAATGGTTCTGTGTTGTAAGACACGCTTTCGGGGGGGGGGGGGGGGAAGTATCTAAACCAACTTTAATTAAGGAAAAATTTCCACAAACAGATCCAAGGAATCACTGTTACTCAATGTGAAATTACTAGAAGAGATGCAGAAAGCTTTCAAACAGAGTAATTTAAATGAAGTTGCTATACTGGAAAACTTGGAAATGTTTCTAGATTTATTATATCCTAAATTACATTCTTTCCAGAAATATTAATGAATGATCAATTTCTACATATATGGTTGCTGGTGTGAATGTATTTTAAGTGGATTAAACTATGTCAATCACATAAAAAGGAGGAAGAACAATGTTGTTGATTCAGTATACCTTCCATATGCACCAGAAGCGTGACAACTGGGTGGGTTAAATAAGGACATACTGCAGAGCCTTCACAAGCTTTTGAAAGTCAAAGAACTCAGGAAGAGTTTAGTGGCTTCAGAATTCAAATTGAGTGTACCAACACGCAAACTGAAACGTTTTGAGGAAAGAAGGGGCAAGTTTAGAAAAAGTCAGACAAGCAGCTGTCCTCATTGTTCATTCTCCAGGGACAGACAAGGAGTAACCCACTAATTTTCCTGGAAACAAACTCAACTTTTACAATGCATACTCTGAAGTTATTTTTGGCAGGCCATGCAAATTAAAACTGTACAAGCTATCATCTACTGCACCCAAGGAGCTGTAAGAAGCCAATAGCAAGCTGCGGGTAAGAGGTCTGAGGCTAGAAGCCTGTCATCAGTTTTGGGGTAGGTGACTAGAGGAGTCTATTATTATAGCACCCAGAAGTTTCACATAAACAGAGTCAGCTCCCAGCCTCTTGATTTTTATATTTGCCATCTTTATACCTACTACAGTGCACCCTAACTAGTAGATCAGCAAAGTAGAAATCTTACACCCAGTTCAGCCTGTTCTTGAAGAGTGTATGGAGGGATAGCTCTCTTAGTATCTACCAAAACAACTTTGGAGCATTTAATTTACTGACTGGAGCAATACCTGAAAGGCATACAAAGCAGTACTAACTACACATTTTGCTTTAATCCAGAAAGCTCCCTGCACCTTCAGCAACAATGGCAGTGTCATTACCGTAAATATTTCAGATTGCCCAGTGTCTCCATATTCCCCAATACAAACAGAATAACATTAAGAAAATGTCAGAATGCTGTGTAAGAAGTTACATCTTAATGAAGAACCATACCAAAACCTATGAAAAATATTGCATACTGGGCATCTTAAATGGTCACTTATTATTTTGATAACAAGCCATTACCTCCTTTGCAAGAAACATGTTTGAAAATAATCCCGTACCTTGTTAGCCCTACATGCTTTCCTCTTGTATTAGACAATGTCAGAAATTAAACAGTCACATTTTCCAGGCAACATAACATATTGCATTGATAGCTTTAGTGCTTTTTAAAAGTATGCATGATACAATGCCAAATGTACACAAGAAAAACAAATGCATGTCCACATCATAGGTTACAACTGCTAATAATAGTTTATATTATATACCTCTTCTGCCTGGAGTTGTCTTTCTCAGCAAACACAAATCATTACACCTGAGTTCTTGCAAATTGCATGGTAGAATCAAATTAACAAATACATGATCTTTCATGAAAAATTAGCTCAGAATCAGCCCTTTAAGGAAGTCAAAAATACCCTAGGGAAAATAAATAATTGCTACACATTCTAGATACTGTGCAAATAGATTGTAGAAACAAAAAACTGTTAAGTTCAATAGGTAGCCAATTAAGAAGTCTATATATGCTGACAGAAAATGATCATAAGACTTTTCCATATTCTCACTCTTCCTTTATCAAGCTGTAGAACTGTAGAACTTTATGAGTTTATGTAAATTTAAATATATATGCATATATATGTAAAATTTGTAATCCAATAGAGAAAGCAGTAGGTGATACTCAAACTGAATATCCAGGAAAGAAATAAGATGAAAGAATATTTTACATAAAAAATAGTCTGTTTTAAACACCATAACCTGTTGGCATAAGGGATATGGAATACACTGCACACCAAATAAAGGACATAACCAATATACTTTGGCATTAAATAAATGCTAACTAATAAAGATTAGAAATCCAGATACTTCACAGCATACTCAAATTGGGGTGCAATTTGGATTTACTCAACTATAATGTAGATCAAATTGAGCTGGACTTCCCTGCTCCCTCAACAAACTAAGAAAGTTGAGGGTCAAAGTAAGACTTTGGGAATGATTCAGCTGACCAGCAAACCCAACAAGACTAACATTCCATCACTATTGGTATTATACAGAAATATGTTACACCATTCAGTTTAGTGACATAGAAATGATGCTTCCTTCATTAATTTTAATGTGTTTCAGTTATAAATAAATAAATAAAACACATACACTAGCAATTTGTCTGAGGTGAAGCATATCAAAGCAGACCAATTGATTCCTTGGAGAAAAATGGAAACACATTCACACAAAAGTTGCTGTTAATGAATTAATAGACCAGCAGATCAAGCGCTCCAAGCTGGGATGGGAATGAAGAAAGAGGGCAGAAGAAAAAAGGCAGCCAAGTGGAAAGTTTTCATGAACAAATGCCACAGATCCTCATAATTCAAGTCTGGCTAGAGCAACTGCCAGAATTCACCGAAAGAAAATTTGAGCATCCACACATTTGAAGAGCAGCTCTGCAACACGAACATCTTCAAACTGTCTTAAAATAGGTATAGATACTAATACAAATCCTTCAGCATGAGCATTACACAGCAGTGCCAAGAGCCGCCTCCAAAGGCTGAGGGCTTGCTTCTCTTTTGCAATCGCTTTGTCAATTCCTGCTTCCTTAGCAAGTGATCCCAGCTGCTTCGCTTCCTTACCTTCTAGTTCATGACCATCGGCCCCAAACCACGACAGCATTACACAGCAGCTCAGGCAAACTTAGTTTACTAACCCAAAAGCACAGCAGTTTAGCAATAAAACTAGCAGTTTTACCGAAATGAACTAACAACAGTTTGAATCTAGTTTAGGTATGTCTACAAAGGAGAAATGTAATTGTGTATTCCACAATGTAGACATGTCCTCTTTCTGTTCACAGAAAGACTTAACTTTACACCCTGCTCCTCTAAACCTTTAGAAGAAAACAAACATGACTCACTGCTTCAGAGGTAATATCTTCTCAAACACCGCCCCCTGAAGATCCTCAGGAAACACGTCTTTTATTTGCCAACTTACAGTCTTACTATTACAACAAAAATTACTTCAACATCCTTGAAAAATATATTATTTACATGAAATAAAATGGTAAAAATAACATAAAGGACAAAAATTTGAACACTTCTTTTACCAAAATTAACAAAGCGAGGCTACAATTATCCACAGAAATACAATAATGAAACTGATGGTTTTTGAATATTCTCTCATTCTGTAACATCCCACTCACTTTTGAAATAAAATGTGTTTTGTTAACTAATGTCACAATTTATTCACCTGCTTCCCTGGTGAATTTCTTTAGCACTTTAAATTTACAGTCTATAGTAAAGAAGAGTCTGTACCAAGGGAAAATCTCTGATCTACCT
Organism: Nestor notabilis; assembly: GCF_000696875.1. Taxonomy (NCBI): domain Eukaryota; kingdom Metazoa; phylum Chordata; class Aves; order Psittaciformes; family Psittacidae; genus Nestor; species Nestor notabilis. Next base: position 6,098 of record NW_009925225.1, on the reverse strand, counting down.
TCACTACTTAAAAATAACATTAAAGCAAAACATATTTAAAATAAAAACTGAACCACTGTTCTAATGTGAAGTGCAAACAGTGGTTAAAAGAATGTTGTATCATATAACTCTCCCCCCTCCCCTTTTTTATTTTAATAAAAAGGGACACATTTGTTAATTCATTTGATAGTCTTCCAATGTGAAAACAGAAATACAGTCTAATTTTGAGAATTGCTTATCCCTACCACTTGAATATCCCAGGTGCAAACTAACACATAGTACTCAGCAAGATTTTACTTACCAACATCTTTGAACCTGCTAAAAAACCTCTAAAACTGTGTAGAAATGGAAGGATGCTTTCCCAAGAAAAGACAGTTTGTTAAACTACTCCTGAGTAGTACAAGCTAATGCTGAAGATGTTTGACACTCATAAGTATCAACAGTAAGGGAATTCTATTGGTTAACCTAAATTAATTTGATTAAGAACAGCTTATGCCCAGACAAGCACTTGCAAGGTAAACACAAAGTTTCCATCTCTTACTTCACAAATTTCACTCTTCCTTGCTGTATACATGTCTACGTTTCTCACAACAAACAAAAGTGGTACATAAACTGCACCACCCTCTTCTTTCTTATAATATTTGTATATTGCATAACACCCTTAAAGTGGGCCAAACCAGAACTAAACGCACTTCAGCCTGGGATTCGTTTCCCTAAGTGTTCATAATGTAAAAGCCAAACTATCACGACATTGATCTTCAAAATGCTGCTCTCCCTGTCCACTATAAACAGTCCAGACATGCAAACTCAGGAACCTAAACACAGAAAAGGTGAGTCAAGCCCTAAGAACCTACATGCTGTCAACCACCATCACTTTTAAGTTCGTATTTCCTCTCTTTGAAGTAGAGGAAAGAAAAACAAACTAACAAAAAGCCAGATCTTTATTTCTCTCCTGGTTTTCTATCTTTTTCAGTTCGGGCTGACACATGACACTTGATGGAAGAATTTTTCTACAGTATCTTCACCTGGAACATTAGTTTTATTTAAGTATAAAGTTGGCAGGGGGAAGGTGTGGGGTTAGGTGCTTTTGAGTTTGTGGGAGAGGAGTTTTTCATGCTTATTTCTGAAATATTAGCACTAATTGAGTTCCAGATTATTTGATTATTTGCATTGCAACAGGTACTTTTGGACATCTCCGGCTATTTATATGACTTAAATTATTTATCTTCAAGGAGTATATTTGAGAGTCATAGCTCATTCTGTAACACATTGTCCAAGATCAAGACATCAGAGAAAGATTAGTCAATTTCTTCTGCAGTGAGTTAAATATCTAAATAAGATTAAGGCAAAAGAAACAGGCAAAAGAAGCAGGTGTCAGGCAAACACTAGCCGTTTACCTCAACACTGATTTTAAACACTGAAGATAGAAAAGCGGAAATGTGAACTTTCAATTTTCACAGGTTCAGACTTCTTCCATATACTCTCACTTTTCTGACCTTCCTGAAAGATAAAAGGGAGTATTTGTTCCAATCCATTTTCTTCCAGTCTAATGAGAACAAGAACCTTATGGGAAAGGACCTGTTACTGCCTACTCATAAACATTATGCTACTGAAATTCACCTCAGCAATGGGTAACAGGAAAAGCAAGAGAAGAAAGCTGAGTCACACCTGGTCATTTTCTCTCTAGAACATCAGCTATAACAATACTAAGGATTTATTTTGGGACAAGTATGAACTTGTGGGAAGGAAAAATGAAGCAAGAAAGAGTGAAAAAAAATCCAACTCATTTGGCTTTATGATTAAAGTCTCAAGGATGTACAAATGTAATGGTGAATTCAGGTCACCATTATAGTCACAACATTCAGACTATGTTTTCCTTCAAAACTTGTGGTATTTAAGGACACTGCCAAGTAAAATCATGATTATTTATCATTTTAGTATCAAGAAAAGGTAACAAAACAGACAAAACAGGAAAAAAATGCTCACATGTCCCTTACAATATAATATTGTAAATAGGTTAGGACTTCAGTAGTGAAACCAAAAATAACACTTGGTAAGAAACAGAACTAACCTGAGCCTCTTCCAAAAAAAAAAAAAAAAAAATGCCAACAGTGCTCCTTGCTAGTAAAGAAGCACTTAGCTACTCTGGTGCAGATTTTTTTTACTTAGACTATACACAGGTAAAATAATCTGTAATGCCCTATACAGGGGCAGACTCCTTCTTATAGCATTAGACTGCAGTTCTGTACCTACTGTCCTGCTGATACAATGCCATTTGAAATATATTTGGCTAGCATATTTTGTGTGTGAACACAGTGAAATTAAGTATTTAAACTATGTTGTGCCTCATTTTTCCCATGCACTCTTTGAAATTTTCCCATGCTCATAAAGATTAAAATACTGGTTTGCCCAATTTTCTATTCTGCATTTGTTTAGTGTAAAGCACTTCATGGGAACAGCTGTTTAAAAGAATCTTTTCACATGAAAACACTATTATTAAAATATTTCAATCAATTGAATAGATTTATAAAATACAATTTACATTTATAAAGCCTGCTGTGGACTTTGAAAAATGGGCAAGAAACAGGTCTCACAGGCAAGAGGGCAAGAATAAGTTTGTCATCTTTCTCCTCCTGGAGCTCTCTTCCTTCCCCCTTCTGTATTACCAAATATCTAATTTAGGAATGTAACAATTGTTCTTGCAACTTCACCTACTCAAAACTGAAGAATTATCTCCTGGTTTTCTTGTACTTATTATTCTGTTTACCTGAATTACTTGTTCATTATGGACGGCATAATTAAAAATCTAGTATCTTACTTTCTGGATGTCAGGTGTCTGACTGCAGTCGCTCTGACTACTGGAATAGGGAGGCTGCTCTTGTTAAATGCTCATAAAAAAAAAAAAATGACGACTCAGAAACTATTCCACTAGTGTTCACAGTCTCTCTCTTCCACCAACCAGATCTACAAAGAGTTTGAAATAGGTTCAGATAAGAATGGATGGGCCATGAACTTTCAGCAGTTAAGCTTCAATGAAAATGTGGTCATGGCATATGAATTTTTGCTTCTGTGCAGCACGGAACTACCTCAAGCTTGGCACAGCTGAGTATCTAAATTCAACTGAGATTCACAGAACATTTCTGAGCAGCAGTTTCTGAGTAAACACTTGTATTTCAACTTCCTTTGAAAGGAAAATTAATTCAAAAACAGAAGTGCCACCAGGCACTTTTGACAGCTCCAGAGCAAGCGTACTCACCTTTCATGTAAGAGGACTAGTTAAAAAGAAAATACACCTCAAACTTTCAAAGCTACGTAATCAACCCTCA
>NW_009925225.1:0-2762 GCF_000696875.1 Nestor notabilis | reverse complement strand
CGCTCTTCCTGTTCAACCTCTCTTAGTGCTAGAAACCAGCATGCACCCCACTCCTGTGCCCTCCCCAAACATGTAACTGCACTTCACCAACTAAATATTATGACACTTCCCCCAAAAGCATACCTCTAGTCTCTTGTCATAGTGCTTTTTACCACAGCGCCCACAAACACCAAAACAAAGATTGAGTCCTGGGATTTTTGTGGGAGGTAAATGTCCTATCAATCCTCACGATACACTTTCTCCCCTTCTTCCCTCACAGTGAGGTCTTGCTAAATGAGGAAGACTGTCCAACACAAATCAGACGACACGTGCAATCCAGACTTCATTATGGTGGTTGGGCTAGTCCTCTTACCCTATGAAGAATATTTAAAACAGTTACTATATTCAACCCAGGTACTGCTTCCAATTTTATTTTTTTTTTTATTTTTACATGAACTTTATTCCATCCTCCAATACAAGGGGCCTAAAGTCAGGGATGACCACAATCTCACAGACACCAATGTTATTTTGTTACCTTAAATATTATTCATGAACAGCTGTAAAAGAATGGAGCTCAACTCCCTATTTTCCCACTTTCTCAAGTTGATAGTTTCCAAGGCCATACTGCTTCTAAGCCTGAGTATGTCTATAAGCAATAATAATTCTCTAGTAGAGAAGATATCGGAACTTCCTTTCCTGTAATTTCTGGGTATCCCTGCCTCCACCATGAACATCTCCATGTATCTCAGATAGAGCACATAACCCTGGAGAACATCAGCAGAAAGAAAACAGCTATTCTTATCACAGCAATCAAACTGCAGACGTCTCTAAATTGCTGTAGTGAAACTGATGACAATACATTAATCTCACCTATCTGTGCAGGAAGATCAAAATGGATGACAGGGTTATACTGGCTTAAACCACTGCTAAAAAAAGCCCCTGCAGATATACTCCTTCAGTGTATGTGTTATATATCTAAACTGTACTTAACTAACTTAATTTAAAAAGGTTTAAGACAAGCAAAAATGAGTTTTCCATGCTAAACTACACATCTACTTATTATTCTGCACTGATTTGACTTAAAGCCCATTTAACTCAGGAATGCAATGTAGCATGTTAGTAGGTGCATATAGAGCAGTCCAACCTCACACAGCTACTGGCTCAGATCTCAGATGCACTACATAGACATCAGTGGCACCACATCTTTTATTAACCGCCACTCAGAGGTAAGTATAAATGTGGTCAGTTTCAGTATCACTTTGGGCTCCTGTATTGCTTCCTGGTCAGGAGCTAAATCCCTTCCCTCCTCACAGCCTTCTACTGTGGTGCACAGGTATCTCATAAATTCACTTTAAAACTAACTTACAAGAAGCCAGCTCAGTTTCTCTGATAAGGTGAAGCCTTGTGTACTTTTTGTGCACATTTTTATACCCTTCACATATTGCGTTTTGTCTTCCTTCTCCCTACAAAACAACCAACTATATTTCATATGAGATGCGAAGAATAGTCACCTTCTCAGAGTGATTCAAGAAAAGCAGAAACAAAAAAATCAAGCTGGGGAAGATGAGACAGAAGGGAGACTATTCTTTAAGTATTCTGTCAGTGCCCTGATAAGACAGCTATCTGCTCCTTTTACATTTTATTTCCTCCTCTGTGTCTTCATATGAAGTAGTCTCACTAATTTAAAGTCTCATACTTTGCGGAATCACAACTTTCCTCTTCCTTAACCTCTAAGGAGTGCCTTGAAAAACACTTTAAAAAGATAATTGTATAAAACTGACAGCAAGATTATTTCCACATTTCTTCACTGGCCTCAGGAACATTTCTGTAACTATTACGCTTTCTTTAAAAATTACTATTTTTCTGCAGCCTGTACTTCACTTGAAGTCATAACCATCTGCGATGACAATTGTATCCACAGCAATTAGTCACGATGCAATAAGATTGACCACTCCTGGCGAAGAAAGGATATTACCAACCTTTCAAGCAGTTTCTTAATAATCTCAATTAATTTATCAATAGAATGCCTGTTCACATTTCAAACTGGAAAACTATCTCCAAAAACAATGCACCTCAAGAGAAGATAACACAGTCTTCAGTGATCATAACATTCTCAGGCCTTTCCAACTCCATTTTTGAAGACCTGTTAAAACCAACAACTTCGCTTACAAAAGGGTTCAAATCACACCTTTTGGCTGAAGAGATCTTAGGGGAAATAAATTACAGCAGTTACTGAAATAAATCTACCCACAATAATTTCACAGACATAAAGAAAAAATAAATAAAACTTCGTCGAAGTTGAACATACAAGCCTTCAAACCAGGTGCAAAAATATATGCAACTAAATGTACATATGTTCAAACACAATGCACAGAGTGGATATGAACAAATGAACATCATCACCAATGTCTGAAATGCCAGTTTATTAAACACATGCATTTACTCTGCAATGCCGCTGGTTAGAGGCAGCTTTTGGTAAGCGTGGCAGATGTAAGATGCAAACCTTGCCTTGTACCAAAATTCTATGCACGCAAAGCATCTTAGCATCAAGATTCAGGGCAACGGCGTGTTGGGGATGTGAAAGACACTTAGATGCATTCAGTTAACCTGTTTGATCTCTTCGCTGGCCTAACAACCACATTTAAATGATGAATTTTTTATCGTGATGCAGGTAAATGAAGTTAAACCAGATAAATCAGGTCTTTAGGCTTCAGTCGCGACTGTCTCCGTCTCTCAAGACGGGCCAAACCCAGCTACCAGCTTGTTCAGCTGCAGATCAAGCC
>NW_009925224.1:0-20520 GCF_000696875.1 Nestor notabilis | reverse complement strand
CCAAACCATTCTATGATTCTATGATTTTGTCCCTTGTTCCCACTCCTCAGCTGCTGCTTCTCACTCCTGTGTAATTCCTTCAGTTGTGTAGATCCAATTGTTTGTGAGGTCATACTGTGAACTGCATCAGTGAGATCACTTGGTTTAAAGTACTTATTAATTGCACTGTTTTGTTTTGTTTCAAGAAAACGGTGTATTCTGAAGAACTGCCTCTCCTATCAATGAATGAAATTGAATGAAACTATTAAAACAGAGTGCTGAGCTCGATTCTCTCCATTTGATTCTTTGACAGTAAATTATCTTACAGATTATCTCAGCAACTGTCTTTTTTTTTTTTTTTTTTTTTAATTCCCCTTAGATTTTGAATTCCCAAATAACAGATACTGGCAGGTATGTCTGCGTTGTGGAAAACATAGCTGGAAGTGCCAAGAAGTATTTTAACCTAAATGTTTACGGTAAGTGCAATAAATCATAATTTTCTGATTGCTATCTTTCAAATGTTAGTTTAGCTTGATGGTGTTAATTTTAGCAGATTGCTTAGGGACTTACTTAACTTTACGTGTCTAAGTCATCTTATTGGGTGTAATGGAGATTCTGACATACTAGAAATCAAATATAAGTTTAAAGTATGTTGGCAGCATGTGGCTTTCGATACCACATAGTTTTAGTTCTTTATATGTATTCCACATAGTTAGAAATTATTATTGGAAGCGCCTTGTGTAGTGGCTGTGCGCGTACACTGTCTACAGGCTGCAAAGCCCTCATATCATGAATTACAAACAGGTTGCATTATAGAATATTTTGATATGTTCATATAATGCATTTTCCAAGAAAATTGATTAGAAAACATTAAACAAAGAGATACAGCATTGTAGAAGCTTACTTTTTAAAAATTTAACCTTTTTGAGATTCCATTCTGTTATCTATTTTTTGCTTTGTTGTGGAGTTAGAATAGGGTTAAAATAAATTTTGGCCTTCAGCATCACAAGTCTAACCCAAATACAATCAAGAAATCAAGACATATTCCACTGTGTTAAAAAAAAAGACTCTCCACAACCTTGCATTAACTCTTCTAATTAACTTTTCTGAGTAAAACCTAACTTCCTTTTTTATTTCTGCCTGCTCTTCATGGCACTACTTTCAGCTTTCCATTCTGAACTGAAGATCAAATAAGCATTACTCTGCATCATCTGCACCATTACATTTTAAAACCTACCAAGAAATACTGGCACATACATCTTTACCTGCTTTCACAGTACAGTCTGGAGTCTCCTACGTATGATCAGTATCTTTTGTCGTATCCTTGTTAGCTAGTAATCTTCTGTATTACATACTAGTTAGAAAGCAAGTGCTGTCTTCTCTCTCACTTAAATATAGTACCCACAGTGCAGGAATTATTCAGGTTATTACATGCAGAAGAAATAATTGTATTTTTTCCTCATTCACACATGCAGCAAATTTACATACTAAATGAAACAAATTTAGAGTGCTTCTTTTCTCTACTCAGTAATACAATTAGCCAAAAAAAGTGTTTCGTGGGAAGAACTTGCCCTGGAGTCATTCTCTGAGAAGTTATTTTCTTTCAGTGGAGTCTGTCCAGTTATCCTGATGTTTGAGTTTTAAATCCAAATATTTCACTTTTCTTGACAATTGTGTTTAAATCAAAACATCTTGCCTGTTTTTTTGTTTTGTTTTTTTTTTTAATTACTATAGTCTAATGTTATTATTTTAGAAGAAATATTTGCATGAATCTTCAATTCAATTATTCTCTACGAATGCATTTTCATTTGATAAATTAGTCTATAGCTGTTCAGGAAAGGACCACACAGGGTGATGCACTGATGAAAATGCATTATCACTAAGCAGCATGATCTTTGTTTCATCAGTGTCAAAAAAGGTTATTTTCCAGTATTTCTGTATGTTTCTAATGGAACTGCTTTCATTAATTTAGATAAATATTGAGGATAATGCTCTTTAATAAGTCAAAAATTCACTTCTTGTGTCAAAGGTAACAAAATTAAAATAAAACCTTCTAAAACATTGAAAATAAGCATCGAGTTTTAAAATATCAACCTCTAATTTTAATAAATAAGTAATTTTCACATTCAATACTAAAACAGAGCCCCTTAGTGCATCTGTATGCACATAGAAGCAGATTGTGATATGCAGATATGTGGATTACCTGTGGTGCATTTGTGAGTGCTTTTTGTATGCAGTGGGGGCTGCAGAATTTGAAACCTGCCGCTTACATAGATTAATCAAAATTAATTAGAAGATAGCTCAGATTTGGCCTTATATATTGGATTGTTCACTATCTTGCACTACCCAGAATCACATCTGTGGGAAAGTAACTGGAAAAGTAAATAAATATAAATAACTAAAATGTCATCGGATCAGAATTCACCACTTATTCTAGTGAAACATTTTATGCTTATCATCAGGAATAACCTTCAGTTATTCCAAGTTGAAAAATATGGACTGAATTCACCCAATTACATTGATTCTTCTTGTTTCTGGAGTGCCACAGAGGAGCAATAAACCTTGGCTTAATGACTGTTTTGTATCATTCAAGTGACAGAAAGCAGCTGGAGTATTTCTCGTGGATATGGTCCAAAATACTTTAACATTTCTGTCTTTGAAGAAGAGGATTCCATGTGTTCTTTGGAATGATTTTTCCACATAACAGAGCCAAGAACATGCTTTTGCTTTCCTCTTAAGTGTTTTATATATCCACACTGCAAAAACATTGAAACTAAACCTTGGGGTTTATTAAAAGGAAGAGATTGACAGTTATTTCATTTAAAATGGTTCTTGTTGAAAGGTCAAATGTCAAAATATTCTTGTATTTAAAAATACTGGGACTTGTAAGCCTAAAAATGCACCCCTTAGAGCAATGTTTGCGTGCCAGAATGTTAAACTTCTTAGCTGACTATAAAACAAGTTTGTCTGTTTAACAAAAGAACTCTAAACTGTATCAGAATGAATCATTTTGGTTCTCTATAATGAGAAAATGGACTATTTCAGAAAGAATAGGAATCAGGAAGAAAACATACTTAGTCATCCTTCATATCCTGACAAGGTAAATTTAGTCTATCTTGCCCTTAACAGCAAATGTCTGTGAGTACAGTGTTTTAAAATTGATAGTGCATTAGTCAGGAACTGCAGGATCTCTTATAAGTTAATTAGCCTTCCCAAACCCATAGAAGAACTGCAAATGAAATCACTGATTTTTTTGGAGGGGAATTATAGTAACAGGAATCACCATTAGCTTGGCTTTAGTCATATTTCCAGATATATCCCCAAAGCAGTGAATCCACTCAGAAGATGTGAAAGATTTTTACAACTTTGCCCTTTGGCAAAGCTCAGCAATTCACCTTTATTTTAGTAAATCAGGATGTTGTGGAATATTGTTTATTGATGCTGTGATATATACTATTAGTGTGTTTCTCTCTGCAGTTCCTCCAAGTGTTGTTGGTACTAATCCTGAGAATTTGACTGTGGTGGTGAATAATTTCATCTCTCTGACTTGTGAGGTCACTGGCTTTCCACCTCCTGATCTCACCTGGCTCAAGAATGGGGAACCGATCAGTTCAAATACCAACACTCTTCTTGTGCCTGGTGAGAACTCAGCTATTTCTGTAGCCTTTCAACTGAAGTTCTGTCTGGTTTGTCTTGATAATGGCACTATTTATGGAGCCAGTGTATTCTTAGTATTGCTTCAGTGAGTAGACAAGACACCTGGCCTACTGTGTTTAATAATTTTTTGTCTTTTGAGTGGGTTCATTTTTAAAGAAAACTGGCTGAGACTGAAAGCACTGAACTAAACTGTGTGGAAAAAACTATAGGGCAATTCATGTAACAGAGGTGCTCTGATACAGGTATTCATTAAAGTTGAGTCACTTTGACTCACCTTTCAAAGAAACGATCAGAAATTTTGTGGAGCTAAGTTAAATTCTGCTGGTTAGATGACAAAAAATAAAATATCTTCGCATTGACTTCAGTGGGAAACTGGATTAACCCTCCTGAACTCTCAGGAAGAAACCCTTGTATTCTGAGGTCTTCTTTACCATTCAAAGCTCCCCACTAAATAAGGTCCAGGGGTGTCTGTCGTTTCTATTGCTGCTGCTTACCTTCAGCCCAGGGTAAAAAGTGAAGATCACCTGCTCTGCTGCCCAGTCCTGTTGTTTTGGTACAACATGACAGGTGGGCTGTGTTATAGCATTGTCTAAGGCACAGACATGGAAATTGTTTAATTGCAATGGAAGCGTCTGTGCAGATTAGTAAAGGAGGCAGAGGCAGTAAGCTTCACAAAGGGAGACAGGTGAGACTGAGGAATAAAGAATGGGATAGTGACAAAGTTAAGTGGAAATGGCATAGTTATGTTAGAAGACAGTAGTTAGACGCTATGAAACAAACAGGTCTAAAAGGAGTATTTGTGGTCCAAGCACTCACGAATTTACCCTAAAATTTTATTTCTCTTGATTAAATTTTATTTGTTTTTTAAGGAACCTTAAAAGCAAATGACACTGCAGTGCTTTTTTGAATTAGAGGTTAATTTAGTACCTCTGTCAGTCTGTTGGACCTGTTATTTTAAAATAGCATTTGAGATTGGTAAAATAAGCACAGAACAAATCTCAGGCCTTCTGTCTTCACTTCAGGTGCTCGTACTCTGCAGATTCCCCGAGCCAAACTACTAGATGATGGTGAATATATTTGTATTGCCAGAAACCAAGCTGGAGAAAGTCAGAAGAAGAGTTTCCTAAGTGTCCTTGGTTTGTTTTTTACTACTTTCTGAAATTACATCTATTGCTTTGAAAATGCAGTATTCCGTATTTATTTTTATTAGGCTGTTTTTTGCTCTTTCACAAAACAAAGGCAGAAATAACTTTGAGCTGCTTCTACAGTGCCCCCAAGCATCAAAGACCATAGTGGAACCTCACTGACAGTGCTGAACGTAAGAGTGGGAACCCCAGTGATGTTGGAGTGTGAGTCCAATGCTATTCCACCACCAGTCATCACCTGGTACAAGAACAGGCGCATAATTTCAGAGTCTGCAAATGTGGAGATCTTAGCAGATGGGCAAACATTACGAATCAAGGGTGCAGAGGTAAGCCAGGCTTGTGGGATGGTGCATCTGCCTCTGCTCTGCTATTGTTAAGCTATTATTTTGCTATTTATTGGTGTATTCTACCAGCTGTACACAGGAGATGTATTTGCTGGGGAGACTTTCTTTCTGTGAAAAGGACCTTGAGTTGGCAGAGGCAAAAGCTGTTAGTACCTCTAAATTGTAGCATTAAAATAAGACTCCATAATAAGTTTTATTTATTTATTTACTTTTATTTTAGGTTTCTGACACAGGCCAATATGTGTGCAAAGCCATAAATATTGCAGGGCGAGATGATAAAAATTTCCATCTTAATGTTTATGGTGAGCATACTCTGCATTATCTGCAGTAGTTATTATAATACCATAGATATTGTAGAGTAGACAATTCAAAATCAGTTTACAAAAATATTTGATAACCAAACCATTCTTATTGCTTCCGTTCAATTTTTAGTGCCACCAAATATAGAAGGACCTGAACGAGAGTTGGTCAATGAAGCTATCAGTAATCCTGTTAGCTTTGTGTGTGATGCTACTGGAATTCCTCCACCAACATTAGTGTGGCTTAAGAATGGAAAACCAATAGGTATTCTCTCATGTTCTTTTCCACTGTTTTTTCCCCTTTGGGGCACCACTGTGCAGTTTGCTGTTTATTTTTTGTTTCTTCTTCATCTGTCTCTAGACAGACTGTTATGTTAACCGATTGGAATCTTTGTTTTGAGATTTTGATGAAAAATATCTCAAGATACGTTTGCTCTCTGTGGTCTGGTTTGGAATATCTATTTGTTTACATATTTGCAGAAAGCTCTGACTCTCTCGAAGTTCATATTTTATCTGGTGGAAGCAAGCTTCAAATTGCTCGCTCTCAGCTTCTAGACAGTGGAACCTACACGTGTATTGCCTCAAATATAGAGGGAAGAGCTCAGAAAACTTTTGTGCTTTCCATTCAAGGTAAGGCATGAGAGTGCTGTGAACAGAACTGGCTAATACTGGAAGAGTATGACACTGTGTCTGTGCTAAAGATGCTGAGATAACATAGGTATGTAGAAAAGTGGAAAATTTGGACCATTATTTATTTGTATCATGTTCAACCAGTGAGGAAAAATTGTAAGAGGATTATATACTTAGAAATTTGCATGAAACAGAATTCTTAACCTTGAACTTGAAACCAGTTGGAAGGGCTTTGTGTGTTTGCTGCTGATCACATCCTTCTTGAACACTGAAGCTGCATTTGTTGATTGAATGTGGAACACTACACATATATGGATTAAAAAGCAGCGATACCTGTTGCCTTTTTTGCCATAGCAAGTAAGAGATAGCAAAGAAATACCGTCAGAATTTTCTCATGCTTTTTTTTTTCACCCCTGCTCAAATGAGAAACCTTTATTTGCTATGGAATTGGCTCCTGCCTTGCTGTTTGTCACCCTTATGGTGCATCTGTCTTGTTTTCTTCTGTTCCTTAATGACTTATCCCCATTAATTGCGCTAGTTCCCCGCCGTGTCCAGTAACACATCTGTTGTATAGCATCTCCAGCTTTCTGCCATCGTCCTTTCCCATGCCAGCAGTTGCTAGTTGAGGAACAAGAGGCCACATCAGCTGTGAGCTGAATGTGGTGGCACACCCCTGTGTGATGGCTGGCCACCAGCAGGTCGAACAGATCTAGTAACTGTTCATCATACTGATCATTCTTTGCGGCTGCTGGATTTTTGTGTGTGTCCCTGCCTACTAGTTTTTCCCCAAGTTTAGGAATTTAATATCAAGCTGCTTGTTTGGTCAAATGTGACTAAAATTGCTTGAAATGCTCCAAACTTACTAGTGGGACTGATGGTCTTAACTTGGTGGATAACATGACTGTTATTCTTGTTCTTCAAGCAAACAGGCTAAAAATGGCTGCTGGCTAGGATGGAGTTAGTATGTGTCTGTTAACAGGAATATGATGGTTGTGATGCAGTAGAGCATTTGGCCATGCTCTAAACATATGCTCAAGAGTTAAACAGACATTCAGTTGTTACAGTGCATTGTGATGTTTAATGAAATAGGATTTTTTCATAATATTATTGTACATGTTAGCATTGCTTGAAGAGAAAGCTGTAGATATTAAATATAATGGCAAAGATACATGTCTTTTATGATTTTGTAAATTGACTGGTTTAAGTGATCGAAGTGGCTTTGAATTCATATTTGCAGAACCCCCTCTAGAAACAGTATAATCATCATGTACATTCTAAACTAGATTTGAAATGGAGATGCTGCAATAAATGCTAGTACTCATGAGCAACCGCAGTGTAACTTCTTATAGTTTAGATTGTTTCTTGCTGATGAATATTCTCTTTCCTCCATCATGCTTTTCCAGTTCCTCCTAACATTGTTGGCTCTGAAACGCCTGGTGAGGTCAGTGTCCTCCTGGGAGAACCCATCCAGCTTGTCTGCAATGCCAATGGAGTGCCTGCGCCTGTTCTGCAATGGCTTAAAGATGGAAAAACAGTTGCTAGTGATGATTTACAAAGAATAAGGCAAGAAAAAAATAAGCAAACACTGCATTCTCTTCTACAGTTTTAAACCTTAGACGGTCCTAAAGAGGGAGCATAAAAAACGGTCCTGAGGAAGGAGTGTAAAGAGGACCTGAGTCTTAGCTTAGGTTAAGAACATTATCTCCCTCTGTAGCTTCTATAAACCTAGTATACTTTGTAACTACTTCTTTTTTATATTTTATTTTTTTCCCCCACAGAGATAAGAATATGATAGCTATTTCTTTCTCAGTTAATAAATTCCATTAAGGCTTATCAGGTTCATTAAATTTATTAAGGTCAATAAGTTCCATTGAGTTTCTTTTGAGGGAAAAGGTCTGAGACATGGAAACATTTATCTCTTGATGCTTTTTGCTATGGAATCTTCAAAAACCTGGTTGGAATTGAATCCAAATGCAAGGTTAAACAGGGCATCTCTAAGAAAAGATGTCTAGCCTATCTCTAATGAAAATATCTGCAAAAAACAATGGTTCTCTCACCAAATTCCCAAGAGGAGAGAGTAGTTGATTTAAATGTATAAAACTGACTGTTTATTTGCCAGGTCATAGGAATATGTAAACAAATTCACTGCGTTTTATGACCTTCCTTGTAGAGTAACTCCAGATGGCAGCACATTAAACATTTTCAGAGCTCTCAGTTCTGATACAGGAAAATACACTTGTGTGGCTACTAATCCTGCAGGAGAGGAAGACCGAATTTTCAACTTGAATGTATATGGTGAGTTTTCACAGATGTGAAGCTGAAATCTGGTCCATAAACCTATCTTTGTAAGCACTCCCAAGAGAGGACCAAGAAATTAATGCCTGTCTTCAGCGTAATACTATATGCATGTGTTTCCAATTTCATGTACTGTAGATATCACAGTATATTAACCAGGATGTTCTGTCAGTGACAAAATGATTGAAATTGCTGGAAATGTGTTTTGTGGAAATGTGTTTTGTGATAAACAGAAATTAATTCCTTTGGTGTATTTGGAGTATGTCATAATAGAGAAATTCTACTTGCAGTCATTTTTTTATTTATTTATTTTTTCCCTGTAGAGAAAGAGAAATCTAGGGCTGATTTACTATGATACCGCTTTTTTGTTGTAGTAGTTTATCTTCACTAATTCCAATTGAAGTACATCAGCTAAAACCAGAGTAGCATGGTAGGGAACTAATAGTTACAGGTTCCTAGAATTTTAAAGAAAAATGCTTGAGTTTTGGATTCTTCTTTTGTACATTTTGACATACATAAGATAGTGAGCATTAACTCTTCAGCAGTGTAGAAACTGGACACTTTATTTTGTGAAAAGAGTGTTCATTAAGTGCAATGACTAGTGTGAAAGAGTGAAGAGTTCTTGTCATTTAAACCCAGTTGGTAACAGAACCATGCAGCTGCTCATTCACTCCCCTACTTCTTCCCACCCTGCTCACAGAGGGCTGGGGAGGAGAATCGAAAGAATGTAAATGCCGTGGGTTGAGATAAGAACAGTCCAGTAACTAAGGTACAATACCAAACTACTACTGCTACTGCCAATAATAATAATGATAAGGGAAACAAGGGGAGAGAATATAAAAATAAAAGGGGAAAGGGAAAAAAACAATAAACACAAGTGATGCACAATACAATTGCTCACCACCCGCTGACCGATACCCAACCTGATCAGAGCAGCGATGTGGGCTTTCCGGGTAACTTCCCCCAGTTTATATGCTGGGCGTAATGTGCCATGGTATGGAATACCCCTTTGGCTAGTCTGGGTCAGGTGTCCTGTCCCTGCTTCCTCTGGGCTTCTTGTGCCCCTCCTCACTGGCAGAGCATGAGAGGCTGAAAAGTCCTTGATTGGAGTAAGCATTACTTAGCAACAACTGAAAACATCGGTGTATTATCAGCACTGTTCTCAGACTAAAATCAAAACCCAGCTACTAAGGAGGAGGAAAATAACTGCTATAGCTAAGCCCAGGACATAGGCACAGGTAGCATTTCACAGTGGTGTAAATGTCTGTCCCAGATATACAGGGACTCAGAATCAATTGGAGTATGAGCATGAGCAGAGTAACAGGAGATGGCCTTTGACATGATAAGTAACAATACGGAATGACCACATCACATCTTCTGGGGACAGAATGGCACTACACAACAGTGAAGACCTTTTTGATTGCTTTGTATTGGTTGAGGTTCAAGCAATAATGAACTTAAGTGGTCTTATCTATGCAACTGTCATATAGTGTATGATGGGAACTTAAGTCAGCCAATGTTTGAAGCTGCATGTGGCTGGACCTTCTTTACGGAGTGAGTGGGTAAGTCCCCTCTTGGCCCCAAGACCAAGGCTTTCAAACTAACCTATAAAACCTTAATTTACTCTTTAAAAAATATGTGAATCTTCTTATTGAATTGCCTGTGGGGCATCAGGTGCAGGATTTCCTGCAAGGTAATGCATGTGGAATGATTTTAAGAGCAGGTTTTAATATCTTCCTTTTCAACATTTACGAAATTTAGTTCCTCCAGCAATCGCCAATAATAAAGATGAACCAGAGGACCTCACTGCCCTTTTGGACACCTCCCTAAATATTGAATGTACTGCTACTGGAACCCCACCACCACAGATTAACTGGCTAAAGAATGGCCTTCCTCTGTCTGTCTCCTCCCAAATCAGGTTGATGTCAGCTGGGCAAATTCTCAGGTTGGTTTTCATGTATTTTAACTAGATGAGTTTTCTCTTCTCTTTTTGTATATCAGCATAATTTAGCTAGTATTTTTGGAAGCAAAAATAAGATTTGCTCAAAACCATGCGATAATAAAGATAATGTATTCCATTACAGCTTGCTTAAAATTATTTTTCTTTAGATTTGCCCGACTACAGAAATCTGATACTGGTGCATACACTTGTGTAGCATCTAACAGAGCTGGAGTGGACAACAAACATTACAACCTTCAAGTTTTTGGTAAGTTTCTCTGAAATGCTTATGTAAAGAATCTTATTTCTTTATTTCTTAAACCCAATGTTCTTTTTTTTTTTTTTTCTCATCAACACAAAGTTGCAGCCACAAGTATATCTTAAATAAGTAATCATTAGGGAAACATTAACTTTTCAATGTGTGTGTTTGGGTTTTTTTTAATGGAAAGTGTTTAACCTTAGAAGAGTCCTTACTTGAATTGGCACACATAATGTCATAGGTTTTTCAGAAAGAGTAACAATGTATAATTTCTAAGTGAATTTTAACACATGTGGTAAACATGAATGTAAGTGGGGAAATGCAAATGGGTAACTGCATTCCAATTTTTAAATATTTAGATTAACATCTCGGTTGTACTCTGTATGAATCAGATCTTTGTTTCTCGGCAGTACTACCAAGCTTGGATAACGCAGGAGGAACAGAGGAAGTGACTGTAGTAAAAGGCAGTTCAGCTTTGATGAAGTGTCTTACTGATGGCACTCCTGCTCCTACTATGTCCTGGTTTATGAATGGACGTCCTTTAAGCCTCGGAGCTCACCTGACATCAAGTAACCAAGGAATGGTCCTTAATTTTGTAAAAGTAGAGACTGGTGACACAGGCAAATACACTTGTGTAGCATCCAATGAGGCTGGAGATACCAGCAAACATTTTTCTCTGAAAGTGCTGGGTAAGCGTTAACTTTTCAGTTGAACAAAATGTAAGCAGTAAATGAGCATCTACTAAGGACAACAATTAAAAAATCTCTAGGGATAAGGAGTATTTTCAAGAAACATTTTCTGTGATTAATGAGAGAAATAAGGAAATGGAAGATACTTAAGATGTGTGAATGAGTACTTCAGTGTGTTTTTTCCCCCAATGTTTCCAGAGTACTGAAATATGCTATACTTAATAGTAAACTAATATACAAAGTAATTTGTTTTAAATTAATAACTTTAGTTAATAGAAATTCACCTTAAAAGCATGACAGTGCAGCTGAAGGCATTGCTGAAGGTACAACAGCTAAAGGGCTTATATATTCACGGATATTATGCAATATATTTTACTTGGGATTATGAAAATATTTTCTAACTAATAATTCCAACTCATGAAATATACAAATTAATAGACAAAGGCAGATGGAAATCTCATGAGATTGTGAGTTCATGGTAGAAATAATACTAATGTAGAGTAATTCCACAAGCTTTAGTCATAAGGCTGAGTATCATGTTTTGTAGGCTTTTTGAATCAATAAAGAACTTAAATGTTCTTCTTTCCACAGAGCCGCCTCACATCAATGGCTCAGATGAACCAGAAGAGCTCTCTGTCATCGTTAACAACCCTCTTGAACTTCTCTGTATCTCTTCTGGCATTCCGGTCCCCAAAATTTCATGGATGAAGGATGGGCGCCCGCTTCTGCTGAATGATAATGTTCATGTCTTAAGAGATGTCCTTCGAATAACCAGTGCTCAGGTAGAGTATTTGTTTCAAAATAGGCTCAGTTTTGTAAACCCTAGAGTGTGCAGAACTACCTTCTATTAGGACCATCCTGATAGATGTCCTAAAAATCATCCACCTGCATTTGTGGTTAGAGGATACAATTTTCAAGCCTTGCCTTAGAGCTTTCCATACAGAACAAGCAACAGTATTATGCCTTGAGAGTGTTCAAGCACGTCTGCCTCTCCTGAGCATTATACTTCAAATTCATTTCAGACTTCTGTATTTTTTAATTTGTCGGTGCTTGTTATAAAGCAGTACAATTAATGCTGGGGACTCATCTTTTTCTGGGGTTAGTTCTGGTTTTAGTCTGTGGCTGTAATCTGTTCTTGTTAATTTCCTACCTATTTGACTCTCATTACTTTACTATCTCTTGCTGTTCTTCTTTCAGGTTTTATAGTTCCTCCTCAGGCTTTCTTCTCTGTCCATTAGCCCAGATTTTCCTAATACCCATTTGTTTCTCACATTATAAGCCATAAATTGCAGAGAAAAACTGAACTTGCAGTCATCTGTGTGCAAATTAAGAAAAAATAAATAAAGACAATAGAAAGACTTTCGGATTAATTCAGACAATAATAGAGTCCAGGGGAAAAGTACCTTTTAAGACCTGCACCTAAGGATGTATTCAGCTGTGAACAGCTGGACTGAAGTTCACTAAACAGAAGTAAGACTGGCTTGTGACTGCTTGCTGCTTGTTTAACTTGTAAAGCAAATAATTCTTGTCATTACAATAAAGAGTTTACAGGAAGGATAATGCATAAAGGTATTAATGATTATGGGTGCACAAAGAGATTTCCTTTTTACCCAAAACTGACCCTTGCTTAGATGGATACCTATAGCTAGTTCCATCTTTATTGATTACCTGTTGCAAAAAGCATTACAAAGAGAAGGGTTCTTGCTGGAGACACATTATCCAGGGGGATTTTATGGGGTCCTGCAACTCCTAAGACATCTTTGTACAATCCCACCATGCTAAATAAAGTTTTCTAGAACTTCATTAATTTATTTTCAGTCATTCCTTATTTATTGTGTTTGTGGTCATGTGCTGCCTGTTATATGTATTGCCCATGTTTGTATTTCAGGTTGTCTGAATTTTTTCCATATTCTGAGGTTTCTGCTGAAGTTATTTGTGTGTTTTTAGGTTGAAGACACGGGAAGATACACGTGTTTAGCATCTAGCCCAGCAGGAGATGACGATAAGGAATATTTAGTAAGAGTACATGGTAAGTTTAATTTAGGGGAAAAAAATATTCCTTCAAATATACCACTAAGGTATCTATCAGTATCTCATTTTACAAGTTGTATGTTACTAAAGAATTACATGTTTTGAGAAAGTCGTGTTACACCATGTGATCATAACTAACATTTCTGAATAAGGGTAACTATCTGAACAGGATACACAATTAAAAGGGAAAGTTCCACCTGATGCAACTGATTTCTGTTATAATGCGTTTATATATACATTTATATATATATAATGCAAGTCTTGTATTTTGAATATTTAGGAAGTTTATAGATATCAGTATTCAGTTGGACTGAGTTTATTGTGCTTACTGAAAAAGAATGTGAAGTAAATTGATATCTATAATCATCTTAGGTTTTCAGTATAAAAAGGTAAGAAATATTTTTAGAAATGAGTATGTAAAATGTAATGACAGTAAAGTAAGTATAAATGGGACTTCTGCTGTTTCTTGATGATTATAGCTCCCATATTTATTGATTAACAGTTTATAGAACTTTAGTGATCTCTGCTCTGTATGGTTTAAATGCTGGTACTCTCACTGAGAATGGACTTTAATTTCTGTCACAGCAGTTTCCAGTGTGTGACTTAAGAAACATGTTCACCTGTTAAACAAATGTGATATATTTAACACAAATATTAAAATGTAGAGCTAATTAATCATACTGTAGTTTTCCATTTTTTTTTAACTTAAGAAAAAAATTGGAAATTTTCAATTAATAATTTCAATGGAGCTCATATGTTTGGTGTTAATTTTTTTCTTAATTCTTGTAACAGTTCCTCCTAATATTGCTGGTACCAGTGGTCCACAGGACCTCACCGTGTTGCAGAACAGACAAGTTATACTGGAATGCAAGTCGGATGCTGTGCCACCTCCGACAATCTCATGGCTTAAAAATGGAGAACTTTTAGAGGTATAGTGGTTACATTACTTGTACTAGTCTTTTGTTCCCTTTATTTTTTTACACACACTGCTTGAGGTTTCTTATTCTGCTCACTTGCCCCTTCAGTGCAGTCCAAGTCATGGTGCCTTGAATTCAAGAGAAGCTGAGTAGCCCCAGTACAAATACAGTTAGTCCTAAATGAGTACCTGAAGCTAGCATGTGAAGTGGCCATCCCGCTGTTACTTGTTCTTTTTTCCTTTAGGGGGATCCCTTGCTCCTCCTGGATCCTCTGAACAATGCTAGAAGCCTTCGGTATACTCCTGAATGGCTTCCCAGGAAAGGTAGCTGAGAAAAGACTACACTATATGTTTCCTTTGGGTATATTATGCATCCTCATATACTAGTAGTTTTTAGAAAGGGATTTAAATAATTTACACTGGAAAAAAAGAAAGGAAAATCGGTTGCTAATCACCACAGTTTTTCATTAAATGCATCTTTCTTACTCAGAATTCCATGTTAAGGCATCAAGTCTTTGCTGGTTGAGAGACAATTAGGAAGATGAGGATGGTTTATACAGAAACGAATTTTTACTTTCCGTCCTCTTCCTTGAAATCACTCAAAAACCAGGTGGTTTCCAACTGAACAATTTAAGTCCTGTTATCAACTAAACTTAATTGATAATTTTTCCTCAATTGCTTTTTATTCATTAATAAAGAGGAAACAAATTCAGCTTATTAATTGTGTCTTCCTTAACTGTAATCCATCAGTAGTCTTCACCCAAAGTTGTTATTTGCTTTCCTTCTGACATATCATTCTTCAGACTCTTTATTGTAGTTTTAGAAGAATGAAGTATTAGCAGAAGAAATAAGAATATGGTGGGTGATAATGTCTTACTAAGTGCTGCTCGGGAATGTTATCGTGAATGTAGCACACGAACAAACTAGAAACAAGATTAACTTAAACACTTTTTCTGAATGGCTAAATAGTTAATTGGATAGTGATTTTTAAATATTTTTGTTACTGAAAGCAAGGTTGAACAAGGTTTGGAAGTTCAGAATGTGAACAATTTTGCCTCAGTCTTTCAAGGAAAGCTTGTGATATAAAAGCAGTGCTTAACAAAAATAAAGCATGAAATGAAGCCACCGTTTTATGGTGAAAATTTGTAGCAGAGCAATTGAGGAACATTATGATAGACAGGTACTCAGCTGATAACCTGTGGATTAAGTTTTTTAATATTAGTTTTCTTGCCTCATGAGAACATGTGTGTCAGTATGTGAGGGCTGAGGCATCTTGGTTGTGTGGTATAGTCAATCCCCTGCCTTTAATTTAAATAGAGTAGGGGGTTTCAATCTCTGGAGATATCTTTAAACCAGCACTAAATTTAAGTTATAAATTTATTTCAAACATAGTAATCTTAATTTGTAATGTGTATGTTAAGTAGCAGAATTACGTTTATTGTGTTTCCTACCATCATTTTCATTCTTTAGCTTAGCTTTTATAAATATATAATCTAGATATCAGAAAAACATTAGTGTCTTCCTGAATGCCTCCTTGCTTTCTCAATTTTGAAGTAATGTTATAGCCTACTAATACTGAGCAGCTGGGAAAGAGATTTCCTTGGGCATGGAAAGAGGTGCTCTGTGGCATATCCTTCTCCTTATCTTGGAAAAATTGAGGTTTCACAATGACAAGAGAGGATTGGAGAAAGGTTCTCAGGCTGCAGTGTTATTTCAATCTAAGTCATCACTGCTTTTTGTAATGCAGCCTTGTGGTGGAGGATGTAATTCCTCCTGGTTTTGTTATCTTCCACTGTGCAAATTTTGGGGTCTAATTTGGATCTCTCTATGCTTAATGGTGTAATTGTGCAGCACCACCATTTTTGGTAGCAGAACTATAGAAAGGTCTAGATTCTAGTAACTTGGAGTCCTTGTTCACTTCTCTGATATGGAAATTCACACTGAGTGTTTAGGAGTATGTAGGAGCATCTTGACCTAACCTGGCTTCATTTAAACTCTTAGAAGAATTGCTGATCTGTATTCTTTCAAAGATGTTTTTTCTGACATACCTTGAATAGAGTGTAAGGACTATGTGATAGCTTCGTCGACTGTCCTTTGTCATCTATAAGCTGCTATGTTTAGAAACCATAGCATAGGCTGTTTATTCAACAGGAAATACCAGTTCTTACTCAAAATCTGACTGTCTAGACTGTCTATACTCTGGTGGTATATCATTTCACCTGTGGCTCTAGCACTTGTTTATTCTGCATTGGTAGACTTTGAGTTGATGCCTAGTATGAGACCAGGGTACTATGGTACTAGTGCAGAGAAGTGCAGAACCAGAAGTGTTTCACCTATCTGATGTAGTTGTATCCTCAGATCTTCTAACTGAAAGAGGAGATGGCAATGTCAGCTTTCAACTTCATCCAAAGTGTGGGTGGCACATACTGGAAAAGTTTGAGTTTCTATTCTTTTTCTACAGTTCTTTATACAGTTAAGTTCTTGAACACTTGTAGTTGATATTACCATCAGTCATTCATGCAGATATGACCCAGATAGGTTGTAGTAAAAATGCCTTGAGTTCAAATGGCTTACCTAGCAGGTGCTGTAGACTCATTGTAGAGCTGAGAGGAATGGTATCCTCATATTTGGAAATTCCAGCTAGTAAACTTAGTAGCTAAGTTTGTGCTGGCTCCCACCTGATCAAGACTGTGGTGTTTGAAGAACAGTGTAAAGAAACTTGTATTTCTTCTGCCTATAGTGTGCATGGATTTTCAAAGAAATAAAGTGAATAATTGTGTGCTATCGGCTGCCCCTTTCTATAAAATCTCAAAAGCCCTTTGGCTGTGTAACCTGAAAAAGCTCTCTTATTCAGGCACAAGTCCCAGTAGGGGTTTCAAGGGGGAATCATTGCACAACAACAATTTTTAAAAACTTTGTTTACCCTATTACCTTTGCAGATGTAAACAACGTTAAGCCAGTAATAAATTCAGTCCCTGGTTTATCTTTGGCCTTCTTCAGTGGCTTTTATTACTCTGCAACAAAACAACGTTCTATCTTCATAAAGAGAAGAATAGTAAAGTTAAATTTGTCAAACTCTTTCTTTTCCCTTAGGGAACTCCTCGAGTTCGAATCCTATCCAATGGGCGATACCTACAGATCAATAACGCTGACCTCAGCGATACAGCAAGCTATACGTGTGTGGCAAGTAATATCGCAGGAAAAGTGACCAGGGAGTTCGTGCTGACAGTACATGGTAAAATCATGGATTCAGTCTTGTGCATTTTGATCTTTGCATGGTATTTCTGCAGGAGCTAATACAGCAAGAAAGAAGCATTAATAGTCTTTTTCTAGCCAACTGTTGGCTGAGTCTGAACTATGGCACCATGTGTATTACCTTGTGTGTGCCATCATCTGAGTCCACAGTCGTCCCCCACACTACAGGACCTGCTGGGGACTCACCATGGCTCCCTGTCCATCTGTTTGCGCTTCCTGTTAATGGAGGGTGCTCTGCATCTAGCCATCATCCTGATAAATAGTCAGGATACATCCAGAATGAATGCCCAGATGCTAGACTGAGAAATATTCTTGAACAAATTCAGAGAACTTCAAGTGCTTTTAACTTCTTAAAAGCACTTGGCTAGCACCTTGGGGACTAGGTTTCATAGCTGGCTTGGCCACCAGTTTTGCAAGTTACTTGAAAAATGTGGCTTCTTCTCTGCACCTGTGAGCCAGAGCTAGTAACAAGATAAGGCTTGAAAGGTCTGATGCATCTAGATGCTTGTCCTGTACTAACTTAGGCCTGAGTTTCATTTTAAACCTATGTATTTTCTCACTTCTAGTCTAATGATAAACTATTCTATTCTCACAGCTGGGTGATGATATGAACCTTTTTTCATATTTCTGTTCACTTCACAGCCCAGTCATATGTACCTGCATTACATTGTGCCCCCCAATGACTGTTCTTCCTGGTTGTCGTGGTTTAAGCCCAGCCGGCAACTTGGAACCACGCAGTCGCTCGCTCACTCCCCCCCCTTTTCCTTCCTCCCCCTGCTCCCGGAGGGATGGGGAGGAGAATCGAAGGAATGTAACTCCCACGGGTTGAGATAACAGCTCTCCAGTAACTAAGGTATAATACAAACCACTACTGCTACCGATAATAATGATAAGAGGAATAACAAGGGAAAAGGACACAACCGCTCACCACCCGCCGACCGATACCCAGCCCGACCCGAGCAGCGATCTGGGCCTTCCGGGTAACTCCCCCCAGTTTATATACTGGGCATGACGTGCTGTGGTATGGAATCCCCCTTTGGCCAGTTTGGGTCAGGTGTCCTGTCTCTGCTTCCTCCTGGCTTCCCCTCCTCTCTGGCAAAGCATGAGACTGAGAAAGTCCTTGGTCAGAGTAAACATTACTGAGCAACAACTAAAAACATCGGTGTTATCAGCATTGTTTCCAGGCTGAAAGTCAAAAACACAGCACTGCACCAGCTACTAAGAAGGAGAAAAAATGACTGCTGTAGCTGAACCCAGGACACTGGTCCAGTTAAAATTCTTTTTCTCCTTAACTTAAAATAAGGAAGAAAGGATATCACCACAGTCTTATTTTGCTGAACTAAATATGCTGAGCTCTTTTACAGTTTTAGCTGTTTGAAATCCTTTGCAGTAATTTGAAAAGATGATCTTTAGAATGCATTTCAGACAAACTTTCTTTTTCATTCCCTACTGCATCACGGCAATTATTGTGCACTACACAAAATGGTAAGAAACTTGGTTTTGTCTTTGCAGTGATCCCCATACCTGTGACTTCATTTATTTTCATGTGTTAGGTTCAGTCGTTGCAGCATGAAGTTTTTTTCTTTAGATAATAAGCAATTTTTGCCTTTACAGTGGCTCCTACAATCCAAAGCAGTCCTCAGTCTGCTGTTGTGCATATAAATGCTTCTGCTATTCTGGAGTGTGCTGCAGAAGGAGTACCAACCCCAAGAATTACATGGAGGAAGGATGGGGCTATTTTAACTGTAAACAATACAAGGTATTGTCCAGAAATCAGCATAAATATTATTAACTGGTTTTTAAGAATGTATTAACTACAGAAAGATTAATTTGACATCTGTGACTTGTAAATTAGTTTTGTTTTCACAAATTAGAACTAATACTTGTACTGTGATCTCAAATAGGCACAAATGTGGAAAATATGGTGATAGAAGCAGTAATATAAAGATGTTTCATACTTTTATTAAGAAGGACAAAAAACTTCTTTGATAATCAAATATAATAATAATTCTTCTAATATTGAAGATTTTGAACAGTAAATGTGAAAGATTTTGTTGTTGTTGTTGTTGTTGTTATTATTATATGGAGTTTTAGGATGAAGCCAAGCAATTTCATGCAGACTAAAGCTACTTGAATGTGAACTGTAGCTTCTAATATATAAAACTTTCTATATCTGTTGCAATATCAACTATCATTATAGTGAATAGTTTCCATCTTCTTATTGTTCTAAAGTGAAGTAGTTGGGATTTTCTAGAACTGAGAAAATGCTAAAGAATTCATTTATATTTCAAAGAAAAAAAAGTACGATCATTTATTAGGCATTTTTTAAGGGTAAATGAGAAACCATACAAAAGAGCTTTTGGATATTTTCTGCGAATCTGGCATCATTTATATGGAATCACTATGTCAGCTAAATTTCATAATTTCTCTGGAAAATAGATGTGCTGGGAAAAATTAAGTCAGAATAAGTGCAATAAATGAGAGAACTCTATATGTCTGAATTAAGACACCACGTCTAGGTGATTTGTTGTGTACACTGAGTCATGTTTTCCCTCTGCAGTACTGAGATAGCTTATGGTTCTGTTGATTGGACAGTAGAAAAAAAATATATGGCTTTATTTCAGATATTCCATGTTAGAGGATGGATCTCTACACATCCGCTCAGCACATGTTACTGACACAGGAAGATATGTGTGTATGGCAGCCAATACAGCTGGCACTGAACGCAAACGAATTGATCTGCAAGTTCTTGGTAAAAGTTTTGGGTTTAGATAAGTATATGTGCTTGAAGTCCAGTTACATCATTGTTCTTGTTCTGTCAGATCATATTTTAAGTTTAGCCCCTTTTTAGCTGCTGTGGTTAAAAAGAAAAAAAAAAACAACACAAAAACAAACAGACATTTGCTGCCTTAGGAATATAACCCAAATGTTCATGAGAAGAATATATTTACTCCTTGTGCACTGCAAATAGAAAGACTTGACACATCCCATGCTGTATGTTTAGGAAGTTTACTACTATCACTCTTTATAAAAATCAAGTAAATGTATTTGGCAGTTCAGCTCTATATGTGTGTGTATATAT
>NW_009925223.1:0-3648 GCF_000696875.1 Nestor notabilis | reverse complement strand
ACCCGGGGAAAGGCAAAGGCCGGCCCCAGGCCTGTCCGCGGCTCCAGCCCCGCGGCAAAGCCTGCACTGCCGCTAGCAGCCGTCCTACCCCCGAGGCTGCCGGTGCCCGGCCGGGAACCCTACCCTCATGGCTGGAGGGGCAGGACCCTCCCCAGGGAACGTCCCGCCGAGGGCAGCGATGCATTCGTACCCGGGTCAGCCGGAGTGCTGCTGTCCTGGAGGAGCCCTGCACTCCAACAGATTGATGTTCCCAAGCCCCACGTGCTTTACCCAACCCACAGCGAAGCTTGGGCGGGTGAAACTGTCCTGAAGAATTTTCCATGAGTTATCACCACCATAAGGGACAATCACTGACTACTTCTCTTTGCTGTGTTTACAAACCATACCAGCCCTCCTGGATTTATCATGTGATAGTGCATCTTGAACCACCACTTCCCACTGGCTTTCCCTTTCCAGCCACTACCAAACCCCACTCCAAAGCAGCAAAGGCCTCAGCTTTGCCCAAACCACAGAGCAGCTCCACCCTCACCAGAGCCAGTGTTTACCATCATGCTCCAGCCAAGTTGATGCAGCAGCAAACACAGTTGCTCAGCCCAAATGTTCAGTTCCTAATCTGATGAGAGATACGCTGCACACTATCAGTGTGGGAACAGCCAAGGATGCAGGAAACATGACTCTTGTAGCACTTTTCCTTACAAAATGACTACTGAGTCGGAGAATGCTCTCAGAGCTGAACAGCACATGTCCTGTTGTCGGGCTGAGATTACGGGATCGTGTTCCCATAAAGGCAGAGAACATGAGGTCAGCTGCTTGCAACCTCTGATGCTTCAGTTTTCACTCTCTAAGGCACAAACACACCCAGTTTCCCAGCTAGCACAATCCAACAGACATCATTATTTCCTGTGTTAAGATGTGCTATAATGAGAACTATCACTAGGGGGGCATGGAAATATCCCCTCCCTAGTCCCAGCCAAGTTGTGGATAATCAACAGCCTCCAGGAAATTCATTCCAAGTTTTACTCCAAATCCAGGACTTCTCAGAAAATGACATCCTTACCTAGCTCTAAGTACAATACCACTATAAGCAAAGGTTTCCACCATCAAGGCCAAGGATCTCGCCCAGCACCCCCCGTGCTGGTCCCTCAGTGAAGTTTAAAGTATCGTTTGAAGGGACTGTTCTGTTCTCTCCAACCCTCTCATGGCTGTACAAGGCTGCTCCAACATGTGCCCCCCAGGTGGAGCAACACAAACCACCCGTGGTTACTGGGAGCAGCATAGAGGACCCAAGGTCGTCAGCAACACACCCTTCCTGGGATCTGGATGCTTCTCTCAGCATGAAATGACAGGCCCAGTCTTGAATGGATAATGGTTTTACCTCTGTGTAAGTGCCCACTGTGCTCCCTCCATGTTGTAGCCTGTGTGTAACTTTTATCTTCAGCTTCCTCCAGTGTCCTTTGAGAGTCTGGAAGTGAGTGTAAATCAAGAAAGCAGTTTCTTTTCTGTCTCAGGACTGACATTAACATGTCAGAGCACCAGTTAAGGTTGGACCCACAAGAAACTGGTTGCGGCCAATCTGCTCAGTGTAAAAAAAAAAATAAGAAAATAAGAAAAAACAAGTCACTGCCTCTAAAGCTTTGCCTGTGGCTTGAACATAGCTGTGAAAGGGCCAGTGAGGTGGGAGGACAGGGCTGCCACAAGTGATGCTATCCTCTAGTAATCTGGCTTTTAAAACCAACCCTATCTCACTGCACTCCGCATCACTGGTGCTGTTCACTCTTCACACAATGGCATTTCTTTCTTAAAGCTGCCAGACCTCAGCCCTCCCAGGGCAGCCTCAGGAGCAGGAAGGTTAAAACACAAGCTGACTGCTCCATGGTGTGGGCTTAGCCTAAACTCACCCAAACATTCGCCCTCTTTTGTACTTCCTAATGCCCTGGAACTCCTGTTTTTTCACCATGTCCCTACTTTCTGCCTCTGGAATTCTGACTCACAAACACCTTCCTGCTGCTTAAGTGCTTTTCTTCTGCAGCTGCCAGCAGAAGCAGCCAAGGTTCCCAGTGATTGTCACCTCCAGCAAAGTCTTTCCCACAAAAGCAGTGTAGTCAAGGTGTGTCCAGAGGCTGCACATCTGGTTTTGATGTCAAACTGATACTGCTAGTAAGTACAAATGGGGGGACAAATTCTATGGGAGCAAGTAGGGATAGGACAAGGGGGAATGGCTTTTAACTGGAAGAGGGGAAATTTAGATTAGACATTAATCTCATCATAGGAAGATCCTAACATCACAGGAAGTTCTTCCCTGTGAGGGTGCTGAGGCGCTGGCACAGGGTGCCCAGAGAAGCTGTGGCTGCCCCATCCCTGGCAGTGTTCAAGGCCAGGCTGGACACAGGGGCTTGGAGCAACCTGCTCTAGTGGAAGGTGTCCCTGCCCATGGCAGGGGTTGGAACTGGATGAGCTTTAAGGTCCCTTCCAACCCAGACCAGTCTGTGACTCTCTGAAATACAATCTACGAGGTTTCACTGTCACTCCTGGGCCACTGTTGTGTGTACTACCCCAGCACAGCTGAACATGACAAATAAAACTGATAAAGAAGGAATGTTAATGTTCATTACTGTGTTTCCTACTCTGCCCAGTTCCAGTGTAAAACAGCTGCCTGGCTATGGGTCTTACCACCAGGAGGGCAGGAGTATCTGGATAGCACACACATCCAGATTGCTTGTGAGGTGATCTGCCAGCAGCACCAGCTCGATCCAACTCATACAAAGTGCCTGAGGGCAGCTGCTTCCAGCTCCAGCGGAGCTTCAGCCCAAGGAGCTGGTGTGCAATGGTCATTAGTCTCCCTCCACAGGGTCTGCTTAGGTATTAAAAAGACAACAGCTGCAAATTAGAATAGGGGGGGTGGGGGGGTGGTTACATATGTAATAGGATTTTACACCAAACCTGCAGCTGCTTGTTCCAGTTTGAGGGTTTTTTTTCCCCAGCAAGTGATACCAATGGCTATACATTAACAAATCCCCACAAAATGGAGGTTATGGTACTGTGCATGAAAAACTGACCCCCAACAGGTTTTAAAGCACTTCTGGAGACAGTCAAGCATGATTCAGACTTTCGTTCCCACTGACTTGCTCCAGAAATGCCTCCCATCGCTGCTCAACCTACCTTCCAAGAGGAAGGATCCTCAAAGGATCCTCCTCAGCACAAGCTAAGCGAGCGGCACTTCTCCAAGCACCCCGGTCATATGTTCACAGCCCCGTGCTCAGTAGGTTTGGAACTAAAAAGGCCAGAACCAAGCTTTTTATGCAAACGCGCCCTTTACATTATTACACCGTGACCTGGCTCTGCCTCGGAGGACGAGCCTTTGGTTGCCCCCGTTAACACCCATTGGTGACCGGCCAGACTCCATCCAACAGCCGCCCTAGAAGCACGAAACAGCCCCCGAGAAAAGAAATTCATCAGTCTGTGGCCGCGCGGGTGGTTTCGGGGGTAACCTTTCAGTCTGTCCTTCACCACAGTGCTCAGTCTCCGTAGAGACTGTCAAAAATTGCCAATGCCGACTATATTTCAAGTCGTCATGGCGGGGTATTGGGAAAAGTTTTCAATTAGCAATAATCGCGCCTCGGATTAACCTCATTGGCTACGATACTGCCA
>NW_009925222.1:0-22316 GCF_000696875.1 Nestor notabilis | reverse complement strand
GGAGCTATGACAAAAGGCGCATTTTAAGCCTTTGCTTAAAACTGCCGTAATGTGTAATACAAGGGGTTGTAGCCCAGGCTGATAAATACATTTTAAAGCAAACAGTTGCTGAGTATTTCTTTGTTGATGTGACTTTCTTCTCGGGTCTTTCCTTATATCCATGTAACTGCTGTGGTTCATTAAGGCTGTTCCACCTTGTCTCAAGGCACAATTTGCCTTGTGTGTGAGTTTAGTCCTGGTCATAATCCCCCTGCTATCTGTTCCACAGAATGTTTATCCTTTCTTGTCGGTGACTGCTCTTGTGTAGCTTGGTGCTGGGACATAGTGCACCTGAAGCTCGTGTAGTGGGTGACTAGAGTTGCATGGTGCTTTTCCACAGGCTTCCCTTCTGCGTCCCTGTAAGTTGGAACTGATAATTATTTGAACTCTAAACTGAGCTGTTCATGTAGGCATGGCCATGAGCTCTCTGCTTGGGATGACAGATGAGTACTTTACTGTGACACACGTTAATCTGAAATACTTAGTGTTGTTTTATGAGTCAAGTGAGTAAGTTTGTAGTTTTTATAGATGGAAAAACTGACCGTAGCAGAAATGCAGATAAAAAGGTGTCTTGCAAGTACTTGCTTGTGGAGCATTTGTTTTCGTCTTAAAGTAAATGTTGTTTCCCCAGAGGGGTTTTGCACATGCTCCTCTTTCCTTTCAGTGCACCAGCTGTGCTGCTTGGCTCACACCACCTGCAGAAGAGCCCCGTTAGGCATCCTGGTCTTGTTTCCCGGGTACTGCTCTTGTAGGTGGGGAGGGAGCTCCTGAGCAGCGTGCTCCTGGTGGCCTTTTGATGGTTATGGTTTGCAAGGCAGGAGAGAGACTATTTGATCTCAGAGGCTCATCTTGATGGGTCTCTTGCTTTTATGTTTTATTTATTGAGAAATAATATATTTTTATTCTGCATTTAGTCCTCAGTGAAGGGGTGCTTTACATGTTCAGCTAAATTTCTAAATGAATATTGCAAGTATTTTGAACCACATGATTTCTGTGTGAGCTTGTCTGCTGAAACCACTGAGAACAGAACAGTGGGATTATATTTGGCACCTGGTTACTCCGCCTTTTTTATTTAATAGGAGAATCTCATAGGTGTGAAAACCAAACTGAGAATTTTTGGAGTTCATGTAGTTAAAACATACTGCCAGTTAGACCTCCATCCTGAAGTAACTCTAGTTCTTAGCTGTCAGACCTGACTTTGTTGGCTTCAAAATCTATAGGAGTACCACTGGGGGGGTTTGGGCTGTTAATGTAGAATTTTTGCCATGTTAAGTCTCTTAAACCCACCGAGGCAGCTAGAATTATGTCCTAAGTAAAGTTTCATTTTAATTCTTAGCTGCGGGCTGTGTATTGTGGATGTGGCATTGCAATGTATCCAGTAACATGGCTGCATGCCTACAATGGCTAAAAAGAGAGAAAAATAAAATAGAGCTGATAACAATATCAGCTCTGTATTGTTTCATCTTGCCCTGAAACAACATTGTATTCAGAAATGCCGTGATAGTGTGGTATCCTGTAATTAAAGTTAAAATAACTGGGAAGTGGTTACTTTCACAGAATTGCTTGGAAGCATCAAGAAAAGTCTTCCCCTCCACTAAGTAGAAGTGCAACCTGTTGTAGATTTAATTGCCCCTGTGTTTTGTCAGCTTATAAACTGGATACACAAGATAAGGTGCATAATGGTGTTAAGTTTCATACAAATATTTATATCTCAAATATGCAAAATATGTTTTGTTTCTTAGACAATAGAAGTCTGTGCTTCCTGCTGTTGATGCAAAGATCATGGAAAAACTGTCTTTAGCCCCTGTTAACCATTGACCTCTAAGATGTGTTTTTACTTCTACTTGTTTTGACTTTTTTCAGTCACCTATTACCTTTCACTGCTGAACTTGGAACTGTGCTTTAAAAAAAGGCAAGTTTGTTTATGCCAAAGAATCAGTTGTAGCATTCTGCAATCACTCTTCTATAGAAATAGAATAAGAAAAATACCAGTATAAAATCAAAAGATACGGAAAGCAGTACATGGACAGAGTGGGGTAAAGGTTGGCATGGAGAAGGAGGCTTTAGGTGGTGGGTCTTTTATAGTTCAAAGAACATATGTGCTTCTGAAGGACATCTGTCATATTTTTGGATTTGTAGTACAGTTATTTTTATTATTACGTAGCTGCATCTATTTGAATGAGTTACCGATACCTTGGCTAAGAAGTGGCAGCAATGGTCAGTCAGTGGTTGCACTGTGGAAGTTAGAGTGATGTTGTTCATTAAATGACCTGCTGGTACCCATGGCTTCCTCTGTTACACAAAATGCAAGGCAAGGACTCTTGTTATACTGACTGCAGCCTGACAGATCTCCTCACTGCAGAGAGATTGGCCTAATTTACCCATTCTCCTGGCCAGGCCCTCATGGTAGCACTAGACATTAGAAATATTGTTGATGGAATGGGGCACTACTCTCCAGAAACCAGAGAAATTGCACCTGCATTTTAACAAATGGTCAGTCAGGTCTCAAGAAACATATTTTTATTAATGGAGAGTGTTCCTTCTGAAGGCAACTCCCCAGTTTCCTCTGCTGGCCCTCAGGCAGAGGAGCCTTCTGCTCTCCTGCTTCTGATCTGGTTTTCTAAGTGTATTTTCTGAAGGAAAAAGCATTAGGAAAGAAAGCAGTGTGTAGGTGGGGGAAGCTAGTGTTCCCTCATAGTTCCCTCATAATGCCCTTTGTCTGGTGTGGCAGAAGGGGAACTGGGGAGCAGAGGCTTGTGATTGACCACTACCCTGTGGCCATTCCAGCTCCGGCAGTTCTCAGTCATCTCCTGTCCCAGCTCAGCCACACAGACAGTGATTCAGAGTCAGGGAAAATGCCATGTGAGATAAAACCCTGAAAACAGATTGATGACTTTTTACATGTGGTGAGATGAGTGTCACTGTAGGAGGTGCTTTGCAAGGAGGGGAGCAGGTTTTTGTGTTTCTCCTGGGAACAGGTCTGTCCATCATGGGCAGGGTTTACTTTTCTTAGGTAAAGACCTAGGAGAAGTCTTTGGTTTTGACAATACCCAAGCATTTAGGAGGAAAATGACATTGCTGAGAAGATGCAACTTGGTTGGATGACTCTGTCCTGTATTCTGGGCGGTTCAGTAAAGCTCATGCCTAGTTTTGTGTTGCCTAGCCTTGGTACTGTGGGCAGGAGAGGTGGTTTTGGGGAGCTTGCTGCAGAGAGAAGAGCTGCTCTGGAAGCGCCTGAGCCTTACGAATGGCTGAGATATGAGAGCTGTTACCCGTCTTCTAAGGGCAGCAATGGGACTCAGCTCTTGGTGATGGGAAGGAAAAGTGTTTGGCCACATTTGTAGTCACAGCCCCTTTTCTAAGGCAAAGCAACAGGCTACTGGGCTGCCCTGTTTCAGCTGTTAAGGTAAAAATCCTATGTGAAAAATCCTATGTGACATTGAACAAAAGCAGGAAAAAGGGAAAAAAATGTAAATTGCAGAGTGCTGAAGTATGTGGTACCTGGGCAAATGCTTTCTTGGCACTCCTTTTCCTCATTCATGTTTCTCCTATTGGTGGGTGTATGAATGGGTACCACTTTGTCACATGTAGGGTGTAACTTCATGTATACTCAAGTAGGTCACAGCTGTGTTTCCTGTCGGGAGGGGTTTTGTTCAGCCTTGTGCCTATTACAAGCTGGCATCTGACTAAATCATAAGAGCACTTGTTCTTGCTTCCACTTGAATGTGGGGCAGAAAAACCTGGCTTTGGGTGGTGCAGGGAATGGGGTTCTTCCTTCTGAAACAGAGTCCAGGCAGGACACTGGGCCATGCCCTGCGGCAGAAAGCACTGTCCCCTTTACGTTAGACTGGGACCAGTTCCTGACCATTTATGCTTATTAAATAAAAAAGACCTTCTCCCCTTTTCTGGATCTCTTGAACTTGAATATCCCTTTTCTGGATGTCATTACTTTTCTGGATCTCTTGAACCGAAAGTAACTCTGAAAGTCAGTGTGAAGCAGGCACTTCACATGAAAACCTCAGACCTAGCCATAAAGGACTATCTTATCTTACCTTTGCAGTCTCTTAACTTTACTCCTTGTAATTTTGACCTCAATGGGACTGGATTGTGGCAGCCCAATTTCTGGTGATGGCCCTTCTGTAATATCCTTATACCTCACCGTAAATAATCAGAATGGAGTAAGGTAGTATAAAGCATTAATGACTATTGCATGATGTCTCAAGGAAAGTTTAAGCTGAATGCTGTTTCTTAAGGTGATAAATGTCTTGTGACACCTGACAGGTGCTCTCATTCCCTATGTAGCTTGCAACAGTTGAAACATCTCAACATCCGAGAACTGACATCAAGGAGAACAGAGATAACAAGCTGCTTTGCTAGAGATTCTTACTACTGTGAGGGGGTGAGAGGAAAGGGAAAGCACGAGACCACAGCACTGCCTCAGTTGTGGTTATTTTCAGATTCAGTGAGATTTTTTTATTCTCTGAATTAATACTTATATTTTGACAT
This sequence comes from Nestor notabilis, assembly GCF_000696875.1. Lineage (NCBI taxonomy): Eukaryota > Metazoa > Chordata > Aves > Psittaciformes > Psittacidae > Nestor > Nestor notabilis. Next base: position 17,771 of record NW_009925222.1, on the reverse strand, counting down.
TTGACAAAGTCCTTTGGTATTCCTTGTTGCTTAGGCTGCACTGTAAGAGAAAAAGAAATTCTTCAAGGTCACAGCCTGGAGTTTTAGTCCTGTATGTGGAGACTTTATTAGTAAGTGGCTGAAATGCAAGTAAAAGTTCACCAATTTAACAGAGCTCTACAAATAATTCTAGGGAATTACATGATGTGCTCTGCCTCAATAACTTCAGGAAAATAGGTCTCACTCTTCCAAGTATCTCTCCAGACAGTACTCAGCAGCATGGGTCATACTTAAGTCTTTGTTTTTTAATATTTAATTGCTATCATAACATACATGTGGTTCAAGCACAGAGCAAAACAGAAACTGAAAGGCTTTGTTAGCTGATTAAAGAAAATAAAAGCTGCTGTAAGTACAGTCCTTCAAGTGGTATGGCAGCTAAACCTACACAAAGTGAAACTGGGTCTGGTAGCATTACTTCTACAATTTTGAGTGCAGTCAAATGGTAATTCTGTGACCAAGAGTCATGTTGTGCCATCTCAGTGAGGTGAGGGAATTTTTACATTTTTTGTGAAATTTTCCTTGTAACCTGTCCAACGTAACAGGGTAAGAGAGTCTGGGATCAGAAGATAAGAACGCTGACCTTGCTAACGCCACAGCTTTGGTATGCGTAGCCCTCAATTGCCAGATGTGGGAACAGTAGTATGAGATCTCAGATGAAATGTAAATGGTCACTCATTTTGGGTTCAGTCTTTTGTGCTTGCTTTGTAGCAGAAGGGATGTATCCTGGTGAAAAGAACGCAGGGGAAACTTGACGAACAGGAACTTGCAGTATTTCCTGTCCCCCACTTGCTGCCTTGGGTTTTTCCTCATGCTCAGGAGGCAGTTCTGACTTGAACGTTAGATGTATTGCACTCTGTATGAGAGAGGTTTGGTGCTAGTCAGTCATTCAGTGGGAGAAAAAAGCAACAAAGTGGCATTATAATACTCTCTGAAAATAAAGACTTTGAGGGGCAATATATCAGTCAACACATGAGTTGCGGCCAGTAGTTAATAATCTGAGTCAACTTCACAGCTTTGTCTTCAGCTGAAATTCCCCTATTTTACTGAAGTATTTCTTCATGTGTAGCTTCCACATAGTCTGACAGGTGCTTGTGTCTGTCCCTATTTAAAACCAGTCATTCATATAAGTGTATATTAATGTACCTATTAATGTGTTTAAAAATGGTGCAGTTTCTGGTATATTTGGTTTGAATTAAGCAGTTGTTATAATGGAGGAAAAAAAAGGCACGTTCTTTCAACTTTTAGTATATATTGCTAGCATCTTACCTCATAGCATATGGTTACCTGGGCTGTGTCTTTTGCATACCTAATTTTGTTGAAATCTTAATACTGGTGTATGGATGTCGGAATTGCTCCTGGTGGAGGGTACAGGGCACACAGGAGCCGTGCTTAATCTCTTTGCTCACAAACCTGCTTAACTGTTGCCTCAGATACTCTTAACTAGTCAGAGAAACTTCAGTATTACAGCTTGTCGCTAAGATGTTCTTCATGGATCATCTGAAGTACAACTAAAAGGCTAACTAAAAAGAGGATATGATTTTGTTAAGCTTATTCCCTTTGAGAGGGAGAACAGTGGGACTGTTAGCAGCTGTTTCTATGGAGCAGACATAAACTTTGCTCATGCCTCCTCTACATGAATGACCTAGAAGGGTGTATGCTTGATAAAAGATAAAAAGAAGGTCATGATTTTAGCAACATGGAAAGTAGACTGTGGTCTTCAGCAACCCAGGAAAATAGTAGCAGGACAGCCCTGGAGCTGGTTCAGGGCCATCTCATCTGGCTCTATTAAATTGATGTCAACATTAAAGAAGAACTATACAGCAGCCATCACTTCTCTCTAACCTAGTACTTATCCAGATGTGGGTTTCTCTCCTGCAAACCACATGCCTGAGAGTCCCCCAAATTCCCTGAAAGCCAACTACTTTTTTTGCAAGTTTTCCCTGACCTCAGGATTCCTTACAGCTTCTCCCAGCCATATGCTTTGTTTTATGACCATGTGATCTTTAGCTGGGATGTAGCCAGTTTATTACAGATGGGTCTGGACTAGTTTTTCCACAAGCCATCCCTTTGCATTGAGGCTTACGTATGTGTGTATAGCTGTCATTCTTTAGATACTAAAGCACTCAGCTGGCTTTTATGTTGCAGGTGCTACAAGTTTTATCGAGTTTTTTTGGGGAAGTAATACAGTTTCTGTATGGCTGTGAAGGGGCGGGGCGGGGGGAGGGTGGGAGGAAGAGTATCTTGAGGAGCAATGCAGAAGTGATAAAAGAATACCTGAGTTCTGATGAGACTGTTCCATCCGACTAAAGAATACTTGATGATTCAAATGATAGAAATAATCTTAGAAGACAGATAAGGAGCTACAGTCTGCTATCAATTTGGGAGATGGCGGTTTCCCTGAAAAAGTGAAAAGTTCCTTTACATTATTCATGAATAAAATGTAAGTGCAAAAAGTAGGTGACAAGTTGCTCAGTATATAGGTTGCTTCCCTAGCAATAAACAGCAGATACATAGCTGGTGTTTGCAGGGTGTCTTAAAACCAAATACTGTGTTGGTTCAATTCAATTTTGAGGCACTTCTCTGAATCACAGAGCAGTTTGGGTTGGAAGGGACCTTAAAGATGATCTAGTTCCAACCCCCTGGCCATGGGCAGGGACACTGTCCTTTAGACCAGGTTGCTCAAATAAGCTCATCTGACTAACAGTACTGCTGGCTGGCACATTGCAGGGGTGAATTGCTACTTTTTTAAGTAGCTGGGAGATCATTACATGTGTTCTAGCAGGGCTGCTATGGACCACATAGTCTGAGCTTTTGTAGCTAAAGGTTGGCTTTTGAAGATGGATTTCAAGCCCTGTGCATCCATATCACTGGATTTCCTCCAGGCATTGAGGACATTTATAGGTGCTTTGTGATCCACTGTATTTCTACATATGCAAGGCATATCAGGTCATTTAAGGGTTGGGGTGAAGTCATAATTGATGCCCGCTTCTCCTTCATGTGAGATGTACCTACAGACTGCTTCTACATAACTCAAGAGACATGCGAAACATACTTTTAATTCATAAAGCCTTCATCAAATTTAAAACCAATCCAGTTCATGGTATTCTTTGAAAACTGTTTGTCAACCCAGGAATGAGTGACTCAAGATGTTCATCCTTGGGCTCATCAGCGGTTTTTTCCATGGAGTTTGGGTGAGAGAAGCTAGCAACAAGCTGGCTAGGATCACAAGCAGGTGCAGCAGAATCTGTACCGGAATGAGTAATTCCAGAGTAGTGTTTAGTGGTGCAAGTGCCAGGTAGTGCTGGTACTGCTTTTCTGCCATCAGGAGCCAAGCTAGGATTTCTGTGGCTTCAGCTGTACCGTACAGATGTATGTGTCAGTCCTTCAGTGTGGAGAACAGACAGCCTCCTTAGGACTTATTTCAGGTTTGCTTATTGCTGGCAGAATATGTTTAAGCCAGAAAAACTTTCCTTCAGCCACTGGTTGAATTTTCTTGGTAGCTTTTAAGATGATCACATGTAATGATCTAGAAGGCTGGGTGTTGCTTTTAGATGTTGAAATATTCTTCTTGGTTCTAGCTCCAGAATGAATGAATGGGCTTGGGACCAGAGGAGAGGTGGTCCTACGTGGTTAATAGGTGACTTATTTCTACCATTCTCCACTTCAAACGGTGTGTCAGCCCAATGGTACAAAATAAAACTGTGATCATGTTCAAGCTGATGCAGAGTTAGGTTCATTGTATTGATACCAGTTACTTGGCATGTATGCTGACAGAACAGAAAGAGTTAACTTTTAGTAGCTGGAGAAGAAGTAGTTGTTTAGGGGAAGAAGTTCATCTAAGTGTTTGGAAAGAGAAGTAACTGAGGAAATATTAATCATTCCCTGTGCATACAGCAAGTCATAATTTGTATGTGTTACGGTATTTTAGTTGCACTATGTCAAAAGAGTATCTTGAATACTGAAATAAATTGACTTTATTTTTGTGTAATATGTCTTGTACTCACCTGAGATTGTATAACATTTAACAAAACTCAAATTGCAAAGAAAGGGAATTAAACTGACTCCTTTCCTGGCATTAAGAAGAAGGGTTGCTTCAGGCATTGTTAACCTGTCTTCCTTTTTTAAAAACTTTCTTCCCCATAGATTTGATTTGCTTTTCTTAACTTTTCAGGTTTGTGTACAATAGCAATTGCTGTCCTACTTAATGGTGAGTTTTAAGATTCCTAAACAGAATTAGGTTCAAACTCTGATTTAACAGAATGTTTTTTCCAACCCTCTAAATCTCCAGCTTCCTGGAGAAGTAGAAGCTTTTGCACAAGCATTGCCCATTTCCTTTGCCAATCTCATCTTTGTTTCTTTAGTAAGTGGGTGTTACTGTTTCTCTTCCCTTCTTATCAGCAGGGGACTTTTAGGAACAAGGCTGAGGCAGCAGCTCTGCTTCACTGAATGTCTGCCAAGCACTGCAGGGCCAGGGAAGGAATGGTGGAGTAGCCTTGGTCTATGTAGAAGTGAAATCAATAGACTCTGCTCTCTCTGAGCATCTGCTCCTCCAAACCAGTGCCATGATGGTTTTGGAGGTAGTTCTTCCATTTTCTTCTCTTAGCATTACTTTGAAAATATTGCTGGGACTATGAGGACTGTATCCTTTTGAAGGTACATACAGGGGTAAGAAGGACCAATATACCACTTGCTTCCTCTCAGTTCCAACCCTAATCTTCCCTTTTTTTTCATGCTTATTCTCTTACCTCTTCTCTGTCAGCTGAGGACCAGTTATATCTATGCAAGTAAACAGAACTAATATTCTTCACCAGAACTTTATACTGCATAAGTAAAGAAACAAATCTCTTTATGTGCTGCCTGATTTGGCCAGCTGCAGTCAAAACTCCTTTCAGCATCTTGAAGTCCAGGTGATGCCACCACAGCAAGTAAGAGCTATTGTGTGTCAGCAGGAAAAACTAGTTTACCATTTTCACCACACTTTGTGTGGTATTTAGAAATAAAAATAAGCCTGAGCAACAAAGTTCAGACCCAGGAAAACCTGTTATCTCCCTTAAAAGGGTTAGTATCAAATATCAGTACATAACAATGTTAGTCAGGCTTGGATTTGGTCCTTGCATGAGCAATGTGGATTAGGTATCATAGAAACGGCAACAAGTGTCATACCAGGCAATGTCTGTAGTTAGCAACAGCATCCTTAGTCAGCTGTTTAAATTCATCACTGTGATAGCACTGCTTCCCTCATTCAAAAATTGGAAATGTACCTTCAGAAAGAAGTCTTTAAAAAGAAAGTGAAGTTGTTTATTACCTTCTCAAATTTTCTTTTGCTCGACTCAAATGTGTGATAATTATAACTAATTTTCTTGTACGTGATTTTGGTGGCTGTTGCAGGAGGTTTTGTCAGAAGGCTCAGCTGGGGATAAATTTATCTTGTAAAAGTTTGGTCTACCTGTGTGCTAAGGTCATCCAGTATGTAAAGATCTCACCTGGAGGCTGTGTGAATGCAGTTAACCTTGCTGATAGACAGGATGTTTTAGTTTGTCAGACAGCATATGGCTTCTGGTGAGCCCAAACCCAGATTCCCGGTGGAAGAGGTCAGTTTTGCCTGCAGAAAATCTAAAACTGGGTTTCTTCTGTGGGAAGCACTGTTCAGTTGTGGCAGGCCACCTTGAAAGCTTTTCAAAAAAATGAGGTAACTTTGGATGCTGGAGTGGAATTTAACAATAGTACCTAATGCTACTAGCATTATTATGGAAAAAATAGCAACAATTATCTGCTGTATGTGGGTCAAAGAGAGGGCAATGCCACATTGGGTATGTGGTTACAGAAGTATCTAAAATTCTCAAGCCTAAACAGAAGAGACTGGCAGAGTGTTTGAGATCCTCTTGCTGTTGAAGGATTTCTGCGTGTGGTTTTGCATACACTTTTGATTACCTTTCCCATGGATATGATGGATTACAACTGCACTCTATATATGCATACATGTATAAAGACCTTTTCCCCCTGACAACATAAACCATCAGTTTTTCATGTCATATTGTCAATCTCTGTGAGAAAAAGGGGGCGGATGAAGGTAGGGGTTAAACTTTATATAGATGATAGTGAAGAACAACAAGGACTTTTCACAAATGTTGAAAGACTGACAAAAACACAGGCTTGGAGATGTTAAAGCCATACCTACATCACTTTGCAGGCACTAAATACAGTAGGGGAACAAGTTCATGTTGAGGAAGACTTGCAACATTTCAACAGTGGGTTTTGCTTATCTTTAGTAGCGAAATGAAGATGACTTTCTAGTCCTTGATGAAATTGCAAGATGAAATCATAATACCTTGTGACTAACAAAACAAATATGGGAAGTTGGGGACAGCATACAGTGGAAGAGCTGACTATCTGCTCTGTCCCCAGTACTATTTCTTGAGGCAGTGACACATTCAAAAGCTTTTTGTCTTTAGAAAAGACAGGTGGCTGAGCATGCAGAAGGTCAGTAAGCTGAGAAAATGTTTGGATTGTGCTCCTTTAACTGATGTTTCAAAGTCTTTTTTTGTGCCTTGCTTTCCTGTGTTCCAAACTAAGTTTCAGCTGTATTTTCTTCCAGCAGAGAACATTACAAATGCTAGAGAGATTTTTTACCTGAGTAAACTGAAGGCAAAATAGTCAGTGCAGGTTTATAGGTAGTGCACAGCTTTTATGTGGAACAAATAAACACTACAGATAGTCAGCTGCAGAGGAATGAATAAAAATACAAGAAGTTGTTGAGGACAGTGAAAATGGATCAGTCCATGCTTTGTGTGATATCCGATAGTGTTGCTAACTCAAAGTTAGCAATAAATCATGGAAATTAAAAAATGCCAATGTCAACATATTTTCTACATCACAGATGGTAATAAGGTAATTTTTGTTTCATGAAGCAGAGGTTCCTTTCTTAAAAAAATATTCACGTGGGAATTGAAGAAGGTGCACTATAAAGCTGTGAGAGGATGACTGGATAACTTAGTCATTGAGTTGCACTGCTTGCAGAGGGTCACAATAGAGAGCAATAGCTGGGTTTACAAATGATTTGCAGACATGTACATGTTATTCTCCTAAATCTGAACTCATCGTTGTAATGAGAAGGAAAACCTTTTGCTGCTTTTATCATTTTTTGCCAGCTGTTCTGTACACTTAGGCTCTACTTCTATTTTGTGATGGTTGATAAGTTGACAGTCCAGTTTGGTGTGACAAACCTCCTCGATGCCGGCTGACCCTGTCAAAGAGGGACCATCTTTTTTTCAGCATTGTTTACTTCACTTACACCACCTATCAAAGGTGTTATGCCAAAAGGAGACAGATGCTTGTGTGTTGTAAAATGTAGTGAGTCTGTTTCTGAGGAATTTTGTAAAACCTGTGCTGATTGCAATGAAATTCTCCCCCTGTGTGTGTATGTGAGTATCTTTCAGTTGAACAAAGGATATTTTGCAACATCGCATGCTTATCTCAGAATCTTCAGTCAAAGTTGTCACCGAGTTACTCCTTAGTCTGTTTACTTTTTAACCTGAACTTCATGCAGGCAAATCTGAATTTTATTTTCAAAGGGTCTGATTATGTATCAGATTAGCCAGTTGCCCTTTGGATTACTTTCTAACAGAGACTAAGGTGTTGCAAACCTTTGGGTATAACTTTGAAATCTATTCAAAAGTAGCCCACCCAATTGCATTTCTCAGTTAAAAAACCCCAATGTAATTTTCATATGATAGGAGTGGTTTCTGAGACTGCTGTTTTTAAAAAAGAATAGAGGGAAATCCAAGTATCTTTTACTCCTCCTTTTTTCTGGCATATGGTACATTTCAGATGTTGTTACAGTATTTTTTCGTCTCAGTTATAATTTAAAATATGACAGGTTATGCTAAAGCATATTTATTTGTATGTTTGTGAAATTTACCGTTTGAACAGGGATTAGCAACAGTTCTCTTTTATTCAGTTGTATTTTTTGGAGTTTGGATCTGCAACCCTAGAAGTGGGGCAAAAAGGCTTTTCTGCCACATGAAACATGAGCAGATTTTGCAATCCTTGCTTGCGCTGAGTAGTAATTATTCAAATAAGCCTGTGCTGGATACTCATGTAAGTAACTATTCACATGTAACTCAGTTTGTTTTTTCATGGTAAAGCAACAGCAGCTTCAGCAGAAAAACCAGGGTAAGGAGTTCTCCTTTTCTTCTTTCTTCTGCACTATTTCTGCATTCTACCCAGAGCTACAGTGTGCTGCCTTTTCACTTACCCCACTACAGCTGTTTTCAGGGACACATTATGAACTTGATCAGCAAATTGGTATGAATTAATTAGAAAAAGGAGAAAAAATTATTCTGGAAGAGTTACAGATTTGAGTCAAATACACAGATGGTACCTTGAATTCTAAAATTGACATTTTGATTTCTTTTTTAAATTGAGTTAGTGAATATTACATAATTTGAATTAATGTACTGCACTAGGTGATTTTAATATTAAATATGCAGACTTGGAATTGCTACCGATTTGGATTGATGGGCCCAAAATCTGAAAAAGAGCAGTTGTGCAGGATGCATGATGAAACCCAAGTCAGAAACCTGAGGATGCTGATTTCTTAGAGGGACTCTGTCTTGAATCACCTCAGCTTTAAGACTTTGCAGCGAAGAACCCAAATTCTTGGGTAAATGTTACCATCACTAAGGAGATGTCAAGACTTGGAAGACAGAGTTCCAGCTTGAATTTATTTTTTCAGCCACAGACACATGTTTTCTCTTGGTATTCATTTTATGACTGTTGTGTATAAGCCTGTTTTTACAGAATGCCTTTTTTTTTACTACTTAACCACTCCATGACTACGTATGATACAAAGCTTTGTGCCATAAAAGGTGAAAATGCATTTGGATCAGAGAAACCCTGGTCAGATTAGGATGCACTTTCCCTTCTCTACTGACTAGAACTTCCACCGGGACTTCCATATATTTACTGTTTGAATGTTCATGTGCTTAATGACCAGTTTATGGTGACTAATTGTTTCAATAAACAAATACAATCCAGGAGCTGGGAGTGAGAACCAGGAGATATATGAGTAGCGTTGCAACTGCTGGTGTTACCTCATCACTTACTGCTTCAGTTTTCCCCAGTGAAAACTGGGAAAGGCAGCTTGCATAAGAAGCTTTGTTTACAAGAAAAAATGTTCTTTGTACATCTTGACCAATATTGACGTAGTAGATTTATCGTTAACAGTTGTTTTCGCTTGTTTTGAGGAAGGTGTGAGGTGACTTCATGCCATGCAGGGCAATTATTTGTATGATGTGCAGATGGATAGTGCAAGCTGATGCGGACTTTTTGATACTTGAGGGTGAGAATGTTTTCCCACCCTAAAAAAAAGATGAGAATCTGTAACTCATCTTGGGATAAATCATAGTTCTGAGTACTTGGCATCTCTGCAAATTAAATCATATTTGTTACCGTGTAACTAAAGTTGGCAGGAAGAGGGCAAGTCCTTGGCAGGAGTGATGATCTGAAAAGTTTAGATGGGGTGGCAGCACAAACCTCCCACAGCTATTTATAACAAGATAACAATGTGACATGCGAACAGCCTCAGGATCTGAGGGATGGTCTGGGAACAGTGGAATGTTTTTTGGGGGAGGGGGAGGAAGGGAAAAGTGCAGAAAACTTCTAAAGCTGTACTGAAGAAAAAGTAGTGGTGTACAGGTTTGGTAAGAGGTGAGGATGGCTGTTATAGGTGCTTCTCAGTGAAATACTGCAATTTGGGAAGGAACTTTCAGAATAATAGGTGAAGGTTCAGTTATCCTGAGCCTTATTTATGGAAATAGGAATGTGGTTAGAGCCACTGGCTTGGAAAAAACCCCGAACAGATATAACAGGTTTCTGTGTCTGAATGCAAATTGAAAGTCTGATCTTCTGACCTGGGAAACTGGTTCTAATCTGCAGAGATCTCCATAGCAGAGATAATTCAGTGTAGCAACAAGGTACAGACATTGACCAATTACATTATTGATGGCTTCATGTTTTCATGCTGATTTTTGTCAAAAGGATTTTTGTTTTGTTTCTTGTATAATGTTAATGTGACAAAAGAGGGCTGGTAGGGAAATTAAATATTTTAGCATTATCAGCATTGAGATTCGAAATCATAGTTAATTTTGAATCCTTCTCATGCTCTCTAACGTGGCACTCTTGGGATCTCTGAGATTATAGTTTCTAAAACGGGTAATAATTACGTTTTTCTTAAGTGCCAACAGAGACTTTATAGCATAGAGAACAGAAGGATTGTTTTGAGAGGGAGAGCCTGTGATGGCAAGTTAATACCAACTTTTAATTCAGTTAAATACTGACTCAAAATTCACTTTAATACAATGTTTGTATTTTCAGTTCATGGTAGTACCCTTTCCTCTGCAATTACCTTTAAGATTGCCAATTTATTTTTAGAAGGGTAATAAAATAGAATCAAACAGCTTCAGTAATTAAAAAACATACTGAAAATATTTACTAATTAAAAATATCTGTCTTCTTCCCAGAAATGGAGTGTGACAGATAAACAGCAAAATGTATACATGTATGTGCATCAGAGGAAGACTGTTTTTCTAACTTCTCTGCGCAGTGCTGTGTAATGCAGTTGTTTTGTCCATGCTGAAGTTGTGTTGCCTGCAGAGAAAAAAACGTGTGTACATTTGCTCAGTGAATTTGGGAATATTTTAAGTAGTAATTAGGTGCATAAATTAATCCCTGTGAGAAATGGAACGTGTTTGGATTTTACTGTTGTTGGTGTTGGCTGGTTGGTTGGTGGTTGATTTGTTTGGTGGGGTTTTTTTTGATGTTGTTTGGATTTTGGTTTCGTTTTATTTTTTTGTTTTAAATAAGTTGGAGGGAAATTTCCTGCTGGTACAGAGATCATAGAATAGTTTGAGTTGGAAGGGACCCTCAAAAGTCATCTAGTCCAACCTGCCTGCAATGAGCAGGGACATCTTCAAATATAATAGGTTGCTCAGAATCATATCCAGCCTGGCCTGGAATCTCTCTAGGGATGGTGCATCTGCCACCTCTCTGGGCAACCTGTTCCAGGTCTGCAGTGATTATCTAGGGCTCTGGCTTGGGTTATGCCCCCATCCCCTCCACACATACACACACTTGAGAAGATAATTGTAGTTACTGGTGCTTCAGCAGATGCTGCTGTTTCTTTTTCAAGCTATGGCTTCAGACTACAGCTGTGCTGCTCTAGCCCGAGCTGTGGTACAGGTCTGTGCCAGCAGCATGTCCTGGCTTTGGAGCACTGCTTGAGGGGGGGGGCTGGCAGGTCTAGCAGAAAGAGAGCAAAGGGAAAGGTGATGGGAATAAGGTTTCTGGAAGAGCTTCCACATCACTTCTCCCACATCTTTCATTTCTGTCTCTGTGCCACCTCATGCAGGCAGCCATCTGTGCTGCACGATGAAGCGCCTAGTTGGATCCCTTCCCTATGCCCTGCTTTCCAGCCGGACAGGAGGAACACTTGCACCCACACAAGGCAGAGTGGCACCGAACGTATGGGTAGGAGGTCAGCTGTGTTTAAGCTGGCATCATTGCGAAGAACAGAGATTGCCTGACAATGTCTTTGACAGGACTCTGGAGCCAGATTTGCAAGCAAAGTAACAGTGGGTGTGTTTGTTGTATGTATTCCTGACTGTCCTACAGGTATGAATCATGGTGTAAAACTTTAAAGCAGCTTGATGTTACTCAGCAACCAGAACTGTCAGAAGTAAATTACTTGGCTTGTTGATGGTCAGCATGAAGTCTTTCTAAATAGAAGATGGAGGACATATACTAGCATTTTCTGAAAAGTAAACTTTAATTCTCTGTTCTCAAATTGACATCTTCTAAACAACTGTGTCTGAAAATTTTCATTGATATATTTGGGGTGAATTTTTAAAATTGCTTTTGCTGATTTATGTTCAATTTTGTATATGGAACTGTGTTGCAAATGGCATTTGTATATGCACAGACCTTAGCAATTAGAACTTAGACACATTAGGACTTAGTGGTGAGGAGTTGTACACTGCTGTATGCCTAGAGCACACATCAGACTTCTCACCCCTATTTTCTATGACATGGGCTACAGTGTCCCTTACTTCGTGCCAGTCAGGTGCAGCTTTTGGCTTCCTGGGAATGTGCCAGTGCAGCCCTCAGCTGAGCAAAGACTGAGTTTTCTTGTCTAATAATTAATTTCTGTAAACTTCCAACTGCTTAGGCTGAGTTCCAGCTTTCGGTACATTCAGGTAGTTTCATTTATAACTAGAAGCTCTTTTTACTACAGAAATCTCCAGCTATGTGATCCTCCAAAGATATCATAATGATTTATTCCTCTCGTCTTCACAGGAACTGATATTCAATGGCTATAAGCAGAGCTGACAAGCGGCTGAAATGAATACTACTACTATCCTACAAGAGATTTTGATTAAAAGATCACAGCAGAAGAAGAGGACTTCTCCCTTAAACTACAAAGAGAGGCTTTTTGTACTTACAAAGTCTATGCTAACATACTATGAAGGTCGAGCAGAGGTAGGAGGCACAGGTTTATACTGTAGAGTGACTTTTGTTCCTTTTTGGTTTTGTATGCTATTGGCTTTTTTCCTACTGTGTGTCATAGTCAGGAGCAGATGGGGGCAATGGCCATGGGTTGCAATGAACATGAGATACAATTTTTTTCCTCTTATTTATATTATTATCCTCTTATTTATATTATTCCTCTTATTTATAATTATATTATAATTACATATTTGCATTATTTACAATGCATATTATAAATGTACTGTGGGCAGCATTACCCCATCTCAGTGCCAATGTCATAGAATCATAGAATAGTTAGGGTTGGAATGTCAACTGGTTTGTAATCAGAGCAGTATTTTATCAGTTTGTATCAGTTTGTAATCAGAGTAGCAAGGATGCCAGAAATAAGATTAAACAGCTTTCATAGCTGGTCATCAAAACTGATTGCTTTTTTTCTCAGAGACACAAGAGATCACAAAGTGGGGAAAAAGGTAGAAAAACTTGAAATTGTAGTTGCTTGTGGCTATGTTTACTGTGAAGGCCGTTACTTTCACATCTAGTGATGTGAATTAACTGAATTCAAATAGGAGTTTGATAGGAGCTGTGCATTGCAGAACAAGGCACTAGAGATGAGATCCATTAGAGTGGATCATGCAACCTAGTGACTGAAATGAAGCTGGAAGCAGTTTATCTTTGACAGCACAAGCAGCTTGTCCCTGTTACCACTTCCTGTGTAAGTTCAGTTACACCAGAAGTCAATAGTGTAAACTAGCAAATCCTCAGACCAGCATGTTTTTCAAATGAGCTCCAAACCTGGTTTCATCAAGATCACCTGCCCCCAGAGTGCCCTGACAGATTTTTAGTGAGGGGGTGAGGTTTTCCACTTAACTGAGGCTACTTTCCAGATTTGTCACGATGCTGAAGGGGATTAAAATGGCTACAGCAAAGCCGTTCCACAAATAAAACTTAATGGAGACAGCTCTGCAGCCTTGTGTGTCTGTTGTTCTGCCTCTGGTGAAAGAAGGGGGTACAGGAGAAGTAATGCTTGCTGAGCACGGTTCTCTGCCAGACCTTGCTCTTGCAGCAGAATCGAGCTCACTTAACCATGCTCCAAGACCACAGCAGTCTCTTGTAGCTGCTGTTCTCTGAACATAGCTTGGGCATAGTCAAGGATTAAGAACAAGATCACAGACTGGCTGAGGTTGGAAGGGACCTCTGGAAGTCATCTAGTCCAACCCCCTGCTCAGGAAGGGCCATCTAGAGCTAGTTGCTCAGGACCATGGAGGGCTTTTGAGTATCTCCAAGGGTGGAGGCTCCACAACCTCCCTGGGCAACCCGTGCCAGTGCTCAGTCACCCTCACAGCCAGAAAGTGTTTCCTGATGCTCAGGGGGAGTCTCCTGTGTTTCCCTTTGTGCCCACTGCCCCTTCTCTTGTCACTGGGCACCAATGGAAATAGCATGGTCCTTGCACCCTCCCTTCAGGCATTCATATGCATTAATAAGATCTCCCCTGTACTACACCAGTCTGAACAGTCACACGTCTCAGCCTTTCCTCATAGGAGAAGTGGTTCTTTCATCATCTTTGTGGCTTTTCCTTGGACTCTCTCCAGTAGTCCTAGGTCTCTCTTGTACTTGGGAGCCCACTTCACCAGTGCTGAGCAGAGGGGCAGGATCACCACTCTCGGCCTGCTGGCAATGCTTTGTCTAACACAGACCAGGATACCATTCACCTTCTATGTGGCAAGGGCAGGTTGTTCAACTTGTGTCCACCAGGAACCCCATTTTCTGCCAAGCTGCTTTCCAGCTGGGCAGCCCCCAGCAAGTGCTGGTGTGGGGGGTTCGTCCTCCCCAGGTGCAGAACTTTGCATTTGTCTTTGCTGAAGCTCCTGAGGCTCCTGTCAGTCCATTTCTCCAGGCTCTCGAGGTCCCTCTGGATGACAGCATGACCTTCTACTGTATCAGCCACTCCTCCCAGTTTCATGTTATCAGCAAACATGCTGAGGGTACACTCTGCCCCATCATCCAGGTTATAATGAAGATGTTGAACAGGACAGGACCCTGCAGTGACCCCTGAAGTACAGTGCTAGTTACCGTCCTCCAGCTAGACTTTGTGGTAATGACCACCAGCCTTTGTGTCCAGCTGGTCAACCAGTTTCCAGTCTACCTCAGAATATGAATTTGTGGTTTTTTACTGACTGTGGAGTTAAAATATGTATTTTAGAATGCTGGAGGTTTTTGGGTTTTTTTTTGTTTGTTTGTTTTGTTTCGGTTTCCTTTAATGCTTTTCACTCCCAGAAAATAAACAGCTGGGGGCTAAGAAGGCCTCCGAAACACGTCTAGCACGCTTATTCTGTGTCACCTTACATTAGGTCAAATAGAAATGTAACAAACAGGTTTTGCAGGTCTAGTTGTCAGCATTTAAGATGTTACCGCTTCCAGCTTTCCCCTTCCAGCTTTACCTTTCCCTGCAGGTAATGTCCTCTGGATAAAATATTCTTCCAGGAGATTAAGTGGTTTATCTGTCTGAGAGGGGGCTTAAAATATCAGTTTTATTGGCACTGAGATGGGGTAATGCTGCCTGTAGTACATTTAACTCTTAAAATGCTCCAGCCTAAGGTGAGGACAATTGGGGTGAAAATACACATTACACCTATGCTAGCCCAGCAGTATGCTGCTGAAACAGGCAGGTCTGTCTCATCCGTGTCCTAGCCTCATGGGCTTCCCACATCCACTTATATTGGTTCTGGCACTTGGAGTCCATACTGCTCTTAAAAAACCTTGCTAATTGGCAGAAAGGTCAGGTTTTATTTTGGCTGGATTACTGTTCTGCTGGGATAGCAAGCTTTGTAGCTTGGTGCAGGATCTAACAAGCACTGGTGCTGGTGCCAGGTGGTGGACGAGGACAGGATGCTCTGCCTGTTGACAGCAGAAGGTTGTTAGACTGGCTCCAACCTGAAACTCTTCTCATGTTCACTGTTCCTCTCGCTTCAGATTCTTTTAAACATTAATCAGCATTCTAGATTATTAACAATATTGTCTGAAAATAATGAGCTTTGGTCTTAGAGGGGCACACTGCGTATTTCTGTCAGCAATAGTTGGTTACTGTATGGAAAAAAAGTACTGTGTGACTAAGATCTCTGTGACACAGATGTAGTTATTCCTTCGTGTCACTGAGCAACTGAAATGGAAAAAGTTTGGGGGTTTTACCAGTTGTTTGGTTATTATTTGGTTGGCTGGCTTTTTTAAGCAACTGGTGGTGGCTGTGCGTTTGTATTTGCAGTAAGACAGTTGTCTATTCTAGATGAAGTAATTTATATAAAAAGAAAAATTATTGGGGATTAAAGTAATTCTGGATAGTTGGAGGTTTATTGCTGAAATAACTGACTACTGTGTATGTTGATTGAATTTAAAGATGTGACAGATGAAAGAATAGGCATGGACTGATCTTGTTTCAGGTTTGGCAATATTCGAAATCCAGATTGGTAAGATAAGCATGGAAATCCCAAGCCAAGAGGATCCCACACCCTCCTATTAATCATGTAACTGCAATGGTAGCAGTCTGCCAAGGGCGGCTGAGTTCTGCTCCTCTAAGCAAGTGTATGATTCCCAGTGTGGTTGTTAGCCAAACTTGGAGCCTTGTCTTGTGGTTTTTTCCATTTTAACTTCTATGGGAATGCCGTAGAGAGTGTTCAAGAACACAGGGCTTGTGGTCATGTGAACAATCATACCTCTTCTTTTTAAAAACAAGGTTAAACTAAATCTAGTTAACCAAATTAGTCAATTCTCAAAGTGTGGGCAAGTTGGGATTGTAAATAAGGCAACAGAATTAGATACTTGGTATGTCTGGTGACAGAAGTGGAACATTTATAACAACAGAAAGCAGTCAACCATAGAACACAGAACAACACAGAACACAATAGAAAGCAGTCAACCGTTTTACAAGAACAACCAACGTTGTTCTTGTAAAATCTGCTGAGAGATGTGATTGACCCTGCACTGTGCAGCTGGTGGGGGGGGATCGCTTGCTCTCTGACCAGAAACTGCATATTATAGAAGTGGTTTTCTCTATTTTATTTTTCTGTCCTATGTCTTGACGAAGTGCCATATACTTACTTGGAGCATTAAGCAATTATCTCATAAACATGACTACCAGCAACAGAATAAAATCTTGTTTAAACTTGCTTATAACCTATTTAAATATTTTTACATGTGCTTTCATGCTGCCATGAGAAGGAAAAATGTAGCTTCTGCACTTAGAAATATTGCTGGACTGTAGCTCATGGAGGAGGTGTGTGAACTACCAAGGTAGCATACTACAGAATCAGTAAAGAGGCTCAATTTTAAGACTGGTTTCAAAGCATAGAAACTTCAGGAAGGAGAGTCCTGGTTTAGGTCACCTGTGCGAAGTTCTACAATTATGAGTAATGTCATTGGAAACTTATTTTGTGTGGGAAGCCAAAAGGACCTTGGATTTTACGGCTTAACTTCTGGGCATCATGCTGTTTGGTTTAAAAAAAAAAAAAAAAAAAAAAAAGGCAATAGAACAAAACAAAAAAAAAAGACAAAACCAACAACAATAACAAAAAAACAATCCAAAAAAACACCACCCTACCAAAAGAACAAACAAACAAACAAAAATCAACCCCAGAAGGTGTATTAAGGTTGATTTAAAAGATGGGCTTTTAAAAGTTTGCAAGTAAAGATACGTCAGGAACTGACTTGCCTTAAGCATCATGGAGGTGAATTTTTAATGTTGTCAGAAAAGAGGAATATCTTGTTCAAAGTAGGATGGCTTCTGGATTTGTCTTTTTGGGGCATAAATTCTGTGAATTACTGAGTGTAAATGCTGGGGAAATGCCATTATTGCACTATTGTGCAATGTTGGGCTAACAATAATTATAAGTATATAAAAGACTGAGTTAATGTTGTATATTTCATGAAGCCTTTAACAGTTTATCAGCTTAATTGTCAGGAAGAATATATTCTGTGGTTTTTTTCCTTAATGTTGCAGTAGTGGCTAATGAGATCTGAATGTAATGGATTGTTTGTAATGAAGACGAAAATTCATTGTAGTAAGACATAACTGAATCACCATCCAAGCAGAGAGTACTGATCATGGATGTTTAAAAATAGGGAAGAAGTAGAATATCTTCCTGTTCTGAATATGGAGATGTGCTATAGAATCACAGAATGGTTTGAGTTAGAAAGGA